>NC_056471.1:5702671-5857671 GCF_008729295.1 Plectropomus leopardus | reverse complement strand
AAACAGAGCCAGCATTAATGTCGTGCTCTGAAAAGTCAGAGAGTCAGCTGTAAATAGGGCCATCGTCTGCCTCCTCTCCGGGTCTGTTCAGGCAGAAAATGGAACGCTCTGTCCCTTACTGTAACATTGCATGGATAGTGATTACTCACCAGTGATAGCATGTAGCGATAATTAACAGAATCTACACCCAAACATACAGGAACTCTGTACCAGGTCCCATTCAAACATTGCTCCTTATATTCACTGTAGAAAGTAGTCCATCCATAAAGTGTAATCACAAAGCAAAAATACTTTTATTAAATCCATAACAGTCTTCCAAACAATGATTCAAAGTCCTTTTTTTAAAAATGAAATCCATTATCCACAACCCAGACTGAATTCCCCATTAAAAAGGGGAGATGGAGGGTGATTAAATTATGTTTTTTGTTTCCCTGAATGTTTTCAGTAAAGACCTATTACTTCTGAGCTCAAGCAGGTCCTCATCATGTATTTTAATGCTCCTCCTCACTATGATTCAAATGGAAATCACATCCTCCACTTTTCTACTGTTTTGTTTAAACTCTGCCTCTCTACTTTTCTCTCCTCTTTCCCTTTTTTAACAAATCCATTTTTTTCTGTCCCATTCTAAAATATTTTTCCATCTCTTTTGTTCTTTCTCTTCTGTCTTTTTCTTTTGATTATGTTACATCTCTCTTTTTTGTTTTACATTCTCTCTATCGTCAGCCAACCCATTCACCATCCTAACTAGTCAAATATTGATGCTTGGTCAGGTGGCCTTTGTACAGAAGTGTACTGAGGCACCCTTTATGTCTGTATGAGACACACCAGGCAGTGTTATTATAAGACCTTTAGAGTTTAGTATGTAGGCAGCAGGTTGGGTAGACAAATGGGTCAAACAAAAAACAGGACAAGAGTAAATGTTGACCTGTTTTAACTTTGTTCGTGTTACCTTTTAACAAACCTACTTATTTTAAGCCAAGCCATGACCTTTTTTTGGAACCTAACCGCAAACTTTTGCTGCCTGAACCTAACAACGTAAACCTAAAAGTTAAAGTTTGCATGTAACGTGTGGAAACAGTAGGCTACATGTCCTGTGAACACATAGCTTTTAATTTTCAAAGTTTGCATGTAAAAGCAGAAACTGACACTCTGTCCCTGAGACGTCCAAAACTGAAGCTCAAGAGATACATGAAGTGTCACAGTTTGTCGGGTAGAGCCACTGACCGAGTTTGAACGAGTTGGGAGTGGGAACGTGTTGCTTCAGCATTCCTTCCCCCTTTCTGCTCTACAACTTTTCCTTTAAATTCCCTTTTTCTTTCTCTCCTCACAGCTTTAACAGGTTGTTTATTTGTCCTTGGTGGATTGAAAAACAATATCTTTTCTGTCTTTTTCATTGTTTGTTTCTGCGTCATCAGAAACAATCTGTCTCAATGTCTCATCTCCAAGCCAACTTAAAGATTTTGGGGTTTTGTGGTATTTGCTGTATCAGGTGGCTAGTTTATTGAGGCCATAGTAATCTTTATCATCTATGGAGTATGTACCTTTATTAGTAAGTACTTGTATTGATGCTGGTGTTTTCATGGTTTATATTGGAATTTGTAACAAAAGTAATGCATTATATTTTAGAGTTTTAATATCTACCTTTACAAAATTAATTTTTCAGAACTTTTTCGAAGTAAAATAACTTCAAAGTGCTCAAAAGTGTTTTTCCAACCACTTATTTTTATTTGCCCTAACGTGAAAAAGCTAGACATTAAAAATAATGCAAAAAAGATTTTACACTTGGATGAGTTGGTATATGGATAAAAACAACATGTACAAAAATGTAAATGGAAACAGACAAATAATGCAATACAAGGATTTGGTAATACAAAAGAATAATACAAAATTTGGATGTAAACTTTTTTTTAACAATTGTGGCTGTAGATGTGTTCTAATGTAAATGTGTGTGTGTGTGTGTGTGTGTGTGTGTGTGTGTGTGTGTGTAAGAGAGAGAGGGAGAGAGAGAGGCAGTGTGATTTATGGCCCCAAACAATAAGCAACCATCACCTCTTTAGTGTCATATGTTTGGATAGCATATTGGTGTGTGTGCATTTGTTATTATGTTGTGTCTCACAATTCAATGCTTTTTCTGCTGACACATGCACACACACACACACACATACACACACACATACACTCCCCGCCCTAATAACATCTACTCATACACACTCATTTATTTTTATCACAATAATTAGAACTCACTGAGCAGATAATAATTTAATTATCTGATTACTGAAGGATTTTCTTCCTCCTCAGAAGCTTCGCTGAGTGTGCTGCTTCATTCTAAACACACATTTGCTTCAACACATTCACTATTAGTCAATGAACAGCCACAGTTGACCAATTAAAGGTTAAGTGTTTCACTCAAGAGCATTGAAACAGCATTTGGTGACTCAGGATCAGTGTCCAACATCGCCATGTGTTACTTTCACTTGGTGTGAAAAGAGGAGATGTGATGGGAAAGTTAAACAGAGAAAAAAGTAGATGTAGGTGTTAAAAAAAATAATGGAGAGTGGCAGAGGACGAGATAAATACAGATGGGAGAGAATAGAGCAACAGAATTGAAACAAAATGTATTATAAAGCATGTCAGAGTAACCTTTTAGCGCCCTGAATATCTTTAGTGTGGAACATAATCTGACTGAGAGTCATTTGTATCTTTGTAACAAGGGAGTGAGGACAGGGGAATCTTTCTGAGAAGGTTATTTCCACTTCAGTCAGACAAATTCATCATGTGGCACTTTCATAAGTGTGTGTGGGTTGGATCACCTCCGTGTGTCTTAATGTATGTCTCTGTGTGTGTGATTGTGTGCATCAGGTCTGATTTGGCCAGACAGTCTGACCTACAGTGACTTCACTCCTCTCTGCCCCTTCTTTGAATTTTAATGTCAGTCCTTTCCCTACCAATCCATCCGCCTCCTTCCTCTCTGTGTGATTCACTATTATATTTCACCTGTGCTTTATTTCATCTGGGCCGCCAGCAATGTTTTCTCTTCTCGTGTTTGTAACTGCCAATAGGATCATTGCACTTGATTCCAATGCTGCTTCAGGAAACTGTACACTACATGAAATGAATTCAATAGCTAGCATCTTATCTCAGTACAGTAAATTCATGCAATAAGGGTTGCAAAGTTGGATTCATCAGTGCTGGTTAATTTTTTTTACAAACTTCCTTATATAACAATTCCCATAGTCCAACACCCAGAAAAAAATGTGGAAGCAACAAGTCTCTTTTGTACACTGAAATTAAAGCATGACTTGTTTCTAATAGAAAGTTGATATGTTTTTTTATTTAATTATTTTTATCAATTTATTTAATTTAATTTTTTACCAAGCACTATGCCTTTAAAGTAAGGTCATCATCAATCAGAAGTCCAGGTATGTATAGGAGTTAACCTTTCTTATGACCTTTAAATCAAGAGTGAGGGGATTTGCTGTCACCTTCTCTTGGCATCAGAAGATAAGCTTTGTCTTATGCATTCTTATTAATAATAGATACTCATTATCAGAGGACACACTTTCAAAATATTTTATATAATAATATATACATATCATTTCAAACTAAACATTGTAATGTGCATTAACAGAGTCGATTCATTGATTTTGCATCTTGGGGCCGAAGGAAACTCTAATGCTGCAGTCAGGCTTTCAGAGGAGGCAGCACTGATTAAATATCAATCAAGATTCTGTTACTGAATTGCCGATTATTTGCCTCAAATGTTTTGGGAAACATATTTTGGTGTCCTCTTCAGCTGTGAAATGAGAAAGTTGGTCCAGCTGGTGGGTAGTGCTCGGTACTTCAGTTTAACTGCATTCAACACGGCGGCTGGATCACAGTTTTCTTATTACGGCTAAACAGTGCACTAAGATATGCTTCTGAAAAAATTTTAGGCAATGCTGTAACAGAATCTTGAGTCTTGATCAGTGTGGCCTAGTTTGACTGCAGTTCCTGTGCCATGATTATATTGATTATAGCCGTTTAACAGTTCCTCTAAAATCTACCCATTCTCTAAACTGCTTATCCTGTAATATCCACTCATGTTGGACTGAAACCTATTACATTATATATACAATGCATATATGTATTTATTTGTTTTGTATTTATTTTGTCTTATAATCCGAAACATATTGCCATTACATTTGGTGAGCATATAAATTTTTTTCCCTACAAAAGTCTTTATGCATGGTTTGTTCCCTGTGACACTTTAAGCTTATTCACTACTCCAATGAAAATGTTGCTGGTGACAAGCTGGCAATCTTTTAACAGACACCAGGTTAGGCTAACAGGTGGATCGCTGATGTGCTGGCTTTGTTTCTTTTTTGACTTTGCCAGCTCTTCAGTTTCTGTACCGTTAATTACACTGCATCTCTTATCTTTTTTTATCTTCCTCCATTGTCCTGTCTGTCTCTTTCAACTGCTCATTCACGCTTAGCCTATCAAGTAAATCAAATTCACAACATAATCTGACATTTGTAACAATGGTTAATTGGCGCAGTAATAGTGTAATGCGGTCACAGCTGTGTGTTTATAGAGTATTTTATGATGGCTTCGATGGCTCCGCTGCTCAGCAAATCATAAACAAGGACTACAACTATCAGTTTTGTAGGAGACTTTTTAGTCCTCATAGACTTGTAGCCTTATTATTTTATTTGGCTGAAGGATCACCTCCAATGTTAGATGCCTGTGTTAACACATTTCACACATATACTTGTACATGTTGTCACACCAAATGAAGATTATGTTGAGTCTCTCCACTTATACTTTTAAACAACTCTAAAGGCCGACAAGCACTAAGTAAGAAATCAGCAGTGTAAATGAAGCATTAGCCCACTGACATGAGGACGTGACTTCTTGCCACTGAGGTCCCCAAATATCAAACTGTAAAATGCAGCGATGTGGAAAAGTTAATTTAACCATATTGAGTGCTGCATGTTCTTATTGTTTTTGTCTGTTTATTTGTTTACAGAAAAAATTTCCTAATGTTTCGGAAAAATGCTAAAACGTAGGCTAATTTCAATGTGATTTTCCTTGAAGTACTCTGTCGTAGGTGAAAGGAGAGGGGCAGAATGAGGAAAGGGAGAGAAAGGAGAGAGAGAAAAAGTGAGGACGATATGAAATGTGACACAGGTCATTACACTAGACTTAATGAAGCCTGTTTGCCTTGATAACCACCCATTTCATTAGCTACACAACACCCTGTTTGCTCGTACTCACACACATACAGTGCACCACCCTCCACCCACCTTGCCCATTGTCTGGCTCCATGGAGTGAGACATTAGCTTAGATGAGAATGTGATTAATGAGTCACCAATTAATTATAGACAATTACAAGTACCTCTCACTACCTTTGCCTCATTCTTTTTCTTATTCTGTCTCTCCTCTCCTCTCAAGTCTCCTAATTGTTTTTGTCTCTTTTTAGACTGTAGACAGAGTGGAGTGGCCATGATAGCAATTGTTAGACAACTTAAAGTGTAACTGCACTGATAGTCTCATACAGAACATTTACAACAATTTTTGCAAGGTGTATTTTATTAAGAGACTTTTTGGACTCAAAATGAAAAAGAAAATGGAAAAAAACTGGAAAACTTCACCCCAAAATGACCATTTGTATAAGCCCATCAGTTAGACTGTGTTACATTAACTTCAGGAGGAATTTTTTTTTTTTCTCACATGCCTCCAGTGAACGAAGAATCCAAAAATAATCAAAATCCATGATGAATTCAAGTCATAGGGGACCTTGTTTAACAACAGCAAAACATCACTTTTAAACTGTTGCATAACTCCTTAATCCAAACTTTTAAAAACAGTAAAGTCACACATTAACACAAACAAACTACCAGATCAAGGCAGCAGTAGACCAGCAGCTGCTGTGTTCTGTGAGGTAAAATTACTGTTTTCATCAGTCGAGTTTGACTTTGAAGAGAGCATGGATCAAGTTTCACTTTCCGTTCAGTTCCCTGTCACAAAGGGCTACCTATTTGGGAAATACTGAGAATACAACTGTGTAAGTGAGACATGGAGTACACTGCACAACTTGTGTGAGATTATGTCATGACATAATTCATATAATTATTTAAATTAATTAATTTATTTTTCTAAACTACATTCAGAAAGAAATGACTAATAAATCTACCTTGTACCTTATATAGATTTGGTGTTGTTTCATACATGATGATTTCAGTTCATCAGGAGATTTCTCCTGTTTTGAAGTCTTCATTTACTGGCAGAGTTATGTCAGAATGGCAACATTTTCTTCATGAATTCACACATGAAAAGGAGTAATTGACATACAGATGTTCATTTAGGGGTGCAAGTATTAACGTGTAGAGGACAGTGTCTTTGTGCTAAATTGTAATTTTCTAAAATGCAGCATTTTCTAGTCAAACTGCTTTGGAGCACTGCGTCATATTACCTTTGCATAGTTTGACTTTTTGTAGATGGTGGTATTCTCTTAGTTTTTTGTGTTTACTATCCAGTTGTTTTTGAGAATGTATTAAGACAACTTGGTGCAGTGTTTAAGCCAAAAAAAATCCTCTGTCACTGCATTTTGGGGCATATAACGCATGAGTGAGCAACTTCCCTACACATATTTATGACAGCAGAATACTGTA
The DNA here is from genome assembly GCF_008729295.1 of Plectropomus leopardus. Lineage (NCBI taxonomy): Eukaryota > Metazoa > Chordata > Actinopteri > Perciformes > Serranidae > Plectropomus > Plectropomus leopardus. The sequence goes on along the minus strand of NC_056471.1, from coordinate 5,851,017 downwards.
TTTTATTGACAAAACTCTTGAGACCTTGTATTTTTTATTAGATCAAACAGGCTCAAAATGTGAAAATAGTCATTTGGGAGTCTTTGTGATGCTCAGAAAAGTGTTTTAAAGGCATTTCCCCTGTGGTGTTGTTTATGGGATGTGCATAGTTTAAATAAACTGTAGGGACGTGAAAGTACATAAATTTGTGGTTGATTACATTTGGCTTGATATTCAACTTGTTTCAGTTCAATACCCTTATGAACCTAAAAAATATGCTCTTGTTTTCTCAATGCAGCTCCAGCTGCTGTCTTTGTCTTGGCATGTGCAGAGCATGACTTCAAATGTGAGATTTCAGCCCAAAAAATTTAAAGCTCACAGGTTTCAGATGAATTTTTTCTTCATCTGTCTCACTTTTATGTCAGTTATGTCTCCGTCTTAATAAATCCAGCTGTGGACAAAGGTTGTGCAACTGCTTGCAATTTACTCGCACTATACACAAATAACAGTAACCTAAAGCATGTTTTTACAGTGATTACTGCAAGGATGAACCATGAAGTTAACTTGATAAATAATAACACAAACTTGATATATTAAATAAACTTAACGAGAAAAAAAGTAAACTTGTTGTGTAATGAAACAAACTTGATGAACTGCAGTTGTCTTTACTTGAATATATGTTTATTACACAGATCTGATCAGAGAAGCTTTTGGCACAACACATGCATGGACAGACATACCAAAAACTGAAAGTAACAGAAGAGCCATTCAGCTTTAAACAATACATTTCACATGTCCCACAGATGTGCCTATCCATGTGTTCAAAACACCTGCAAGGTCTTGCTCTTGCAGTATCTTAACACACAGACTTACTGGAGACAGTGACAGTTTCTGAAGTCCTGATGACATTACTGAATCACTCATGATTCCATTAACATTATTAGAAAATCATTATTTTCTACAACAGGCTCTGAGCACTGTCAAAACACGGGTGACCTACACTACTTTGCCTAAATACATCCTAGACACAGACGAAGGATTGAAGTGGTTGTTCTTACACAGTCTGCATAGGCATTGTGTTAGGGAGTGTTTAGCTGCTTTCTGTTAGCTAAACAATGCAAGGCAGATTAGCCCAATTCATACTGTATAGCATCTCTGGTGTGGCAGTCCGAGGAGGCCAAAGCTGGAAGAGCTTTTCACATACCCAACATGGGAGCGTTGTGGTTGGACAAAGACAAACAGATTAGAGGAAAACTATGACATCATCAACCAAATATGGTAACAACCAGCTACTGTGCATCAAACATGCTGACTCATTTGTGTCTATTATTGGTGATAGAATAAAACAGACTGAGGTAAAATCAATGAGCTTCTCACTGCTGAGATAGACCCTGTCATGGCAACAATCAGTTGACATTGTAAGTGTTCATCGAGTGTATCAGTGATTCAAGACTTAGAAGACACTGATTCATGTGACATTATTATAAATGATTACTCAAAGATTTATAGTGAGAACTTTTCTTTTCAAATGTCTTGTTCTTTGTGTTATTTATTGTAATCAAACATCAGGTGTTAGAGGGGTAGAGGATGTAGAATGGAACAGAATACAATTCAATGGAGCTCCTTAAATATTTGAAGAAAGGCTTAACTGTTGCCTGATATCAGACTGAATTGTCAACTCGTTACATTCTAATACCATCTTCAGTCTGACATTGCCTCAACTTGATTAAACTTGATCAAACTGATTTTCACTGGGGAGGGGTTTCAGTTCACCCTAACCAGTCACTAGAGACTAATGTATCTGGCTGAAGCTCATGTCTGTAGTCATGCCAACAAACTGGTTTTGCTGGTGTTTTAGGAGTGAAGCGGAGCAAGGTAAACTATAATGTTGGGAGATACTGAGAAGATGAGCCAGACAGATTCAAAGGTCTGGACCAGGGCAACCGCACAGTTTGACAATGGAGTTAATCCCGCCCGTGGCACTGATTGGCTAATCTTAAATCACCAAGGGCGGCTCATTGGATTGATTGCTTTTTAACAGAGAGACCTCTGTTTTATGTCACAGTGTCAGGCAAATTAGTCAACTCAGTATGGATTCAAAGGTTGTTGTAGGTCATTTTAGGGTGTTTTCTGCAAATGTGCATTAAACTACAATACAACACTTAATGCAGAAGGATTAAAGAAACAAACACTGTTATGGAGAGGCTGAAAATTAAACATTAAAGGGATAGTTTGGAAGTTTTGAAGTGGGGCTGTATGAGAAACGCATGTATAGTCAGTGTATTACATACAGTAGCTGGTGATCTGCGTGCTCCCAGCTTTCAGAAACAGACCAAGCATCCACCCCACAGCGGTTGATAACGAAATGTATTTTAGCCCCTTTAAAAAAGGCCTACCTAAAAAATCCACATTGGTCTATGTGGACGCTTTATTTTAGGTATTTTTCACCGCTTTACCTCACCGACACAAAGCCCCTTACCCTTTGCACTACATTTACCATCTGCCGCCGGTCAGCCGATTGGGTCAGAAAGTGATGTTAGCAGCTATGATGCCATCTGACTGAAACCAAACTTCACATTGACAACACTCTCAATACAGTGTCCAATTTGACTGATTATCTATTTTTTGGCTAAAACACGTTAACATCTGTTTCTGCAAACCAGGAGCACGTCAACCACCAGCTACTGTATGTAATACAGACACACACACACACACACAAGTGCCTGATAATGTCTTCAGGTTTACACACATTCACAGTTCACTGCACAGTGTCTCCACATGATCCAGCAACATGTGTCAGTAAGTTTATAGACACTACACACCCATAGTTCAACCCCGCAGGTGCTGTCACTTATTGCCTAAATAGACCTGATTATGAGTTTCATGAACAAAAAGAGCAGGGGTTTTTTTTCCACAGAGATCACAAGTGTAAATAATAAAATGAATTGTGTCTAAATTCCATTACCTGCTATAGTTTCAGGGTCCTGGTTTTGTTCCTGCTGACTCACTGTCACTGTCATGGTTTACTAAGACACATGAATCGAACAGAGATATTGTTAATGTTACTAGTGACACCTGTGTTTTTACCACAACAACGAGACAAAATTTCTGCTGTAAAAAAAAGCCATTGTGTCTGACTGACATTCCTCCCACTCCATTGTTTTGTTGCACCTGTTAGACGAGAATAATTTTATGGTAAATGAAGTTTGGTTTCCTGTTTAAACCTAAGAATAAATCGTAGGTATAATCGTTGTATGAGGAGAGAAACTAGTGTGCACACATCCAGTCAAAATACACACAGGTGCAGGATTAAAGAAACTAACTAACTAGCATTGCTGTAACTGCATGAAAAAAAAATTCAAAAGATCCACACACTGTTGAGCTCCCAATGGGCAATTTTTTTACTATTTTGGCAGGGCAGTGTTTCAATCTACAAGATTTTCCTATAAAAACAATGAAAATTGCCCACTGGAAACTCAAAAGTGTGCAGACCTTTTTCTATTTTTTATACAATCATAGCCAATCAAATCCATAATCACTTTCATCCCATTTTACTATTTTATTTTTTAATGTTGACTTCACTTCTTCATCATGACACCTGTGCACAGTTTTCCATGTCATAACCTGAATCTTAGTTTAAAAAGTAGCTTATCTTTAGGTCTTCCTTTATTTCTGAAATTTGTTTTATTTTATTTTTTATTTTTTTTATCGGACTGTTTTCCAGGCTGAAAAAAAGGCAGATATTTGGGGAATAAATAGTTGCTTGTTTCCTTGATATTGGGATATAAACATGATCCTGGTGATCCACAAACAAAGTTGGATTTTGGAAACAACACATATAAATGTTTGTTCATAAAAGTCCTTCGTATATTCTAATGAACTGGCTTCAGCAACATCTGAAGCTGCATTGTATACAGTGCCATTAGCAATGCCAGTGTTGTGCCAGCATACAGGGTGCTGTAAATCAAGCATTGTTTACTGTGGCGAGAGTCAACACTGCTCACTGCTCACAGTTCACTCTTTACCAGAAATATGAGCATGCTTAATGAAAGCATTCTTTTAGTGTGTTCCTGCACAACACTGACCATTAAAATGCCCTAACGAGTTTCTTAATCTGTTCACACTATCAATAGCTAATTCACAATTTCAGAGAAGCATGAGGATTAAGATACTTTTCTACCAATCACATCTACTGAATGTCCAATCTATTCTGCCTTTCACTCGAAAAACGGATACATAAACTGATCGTGAGACTGCATTTCTTTCACGCTCATATTGCATTGCTGTAAATCCCTTCAAAATGAATCTGACAGTCTGATCTGAAGAACATGCAGTAAAGGACAACACACACGCTGCCAGTCATAAGCCCAAGCAGGATGATTTGACACAAAGTGGCTCTTTCCACTTTTCTTTCCTCTGCTTTATTGGGAACTGTTATCAAGATCTTATTCCTTTCTGAATCAGTTCAAAGAAATACAGGAAAAATCCTTAGTTCTGATAGGCTGGTCAAGTGTTAGTCTGCAGCCATGCTCTGAGAAGGTAGGTGGTTTTAATCAGTGCTTAATAATTATTACTTTTCAGTCCTCTCCATGTGTCCAATCCAGCCTATTACCATAAAAACAATGGCATTTTGAATGCAGCGTGTGTTTGTTTGTGTGTATACACACTTCATGACATGAAATGGAATGATTTTGTATGAGTGTGTGTGTAATCAGTGTCTATTTGTCTTTGTCACTTCTCAGTGTGTATTGATCTGCGCTCCTCATATTCAAGAGGCAGAGGAAGAGCAAAAAGAGCGGAGGCGAACAAAACAGATAAAGACAGATAAACAGACAGATGGATAAAGAGGAACAGACAGTAGGAGAGAGGTGTGTGTGTGTGTGTGTGTGTGTGTGTGTGTGTGTGTGTGTGTGTGTGCCACCTGCACTCATCCACATCTTGTTTTCCATTGTTATACCAGACACAGACAGTAAGAAATGCTGACATCTATTCAATAAACTGCCAGGACAATCAACATCGATATGTTAAGACTTTGACGAGCGATTCAAAAAAAAAGCAGAGATGGAGGCATTCGCTTGATATTCAATATTCACCCAGCGAGAGTCAAAGCCTTCAGTGGGCAGCTTCCATTTAATGTACAGGACTCCAGTAATTTGGTTTCTCTTTTTATTGTTAGTACTCCCTGGAGACAGTTTTAGCATTTAACAATCTGTTTGACTTAAATGTTAACACTAACTTAAATGTGACCAGTCAAAGCAGCTGATATGGGCTGACAACTGAAGCATCTCCAAAGCTCTGACAGGCAGATCCAAACTGAGACTCTTTACCACTCTCACGCATTTCCAAATTCAAATAGACAGATTCTAAGAAAGATGCAGAACACAAGTGCAAGAAAGCCAAAATTAATCTGAGCCAAGGGACTGAATCCATCCTCCCAATGGACAATTTGTGTAATGTCATTATTTCAGCTGGGGTGAAAATGTTAGGAGTCTATATTTAGAAATTTGGCATGTCGCTGTATGCCTCCAGACAGGCTCCAGCTCAGTGGGACCAATGAAACCACCTCTTTTTTATCCCCCGTCTGCACCAGACGCCTTTCTGCCATGTTTTTCACTCATCCATCTCAGTTTCAATCAATACAGCTACCCACATCAGTGGCTTAAAGGCTCACATTTCACCCACACATAACTGCAACCCAACTATCGTCAGTGGTACACTTTCAATCTCTTTTTAAATTACTCCAACTTTAAAGAGGAATGAAATCTATTATTACATGTCTGTGAAAGCTCTGCATCTCCAACAGATGATTTCTGGTTTTATATATTTTGATTGGAGGGTGTTCCTAACAATGAATGTGGAGTTGCCTTGTGCTTTGGGTGTGTGCAGTACAAGGAAAAATCAAAGATTTGTCTTTGATTTTATTTGAATTACAGTTACAGTTGTAACTAACAGTAGCAAACTACAGAGAGTCCCCAGCTTGTAGTCAGTCAGTCAGTCATTTTCTGTCTTAAGGGTCGCGGAGCCAATCCCAGCTGTCATCGGGCAGAAGACGGGGTACATCCTGGATAGGTTGCCAGACTATCGCAGGGCCGACACATATAGACAGACAACCATACACGCTCACAGTCACACCTAAGGACAATTTAGAGTCACCAATCAACCTGAGCTGCATGTCATTGGACTGTGGGAGGAAGCCGGAGACCCCGGAGAGAACCCACGCAGACACGGGGAGAACATGCAAACTCCGCACAGAAGGGCCCCCGCCCACGGACCGAACCCCATTCCAACCGGGCTTCGAACCAGGAACCCTCTTGCTGTGAGGCAACAGTGCTAACCACGACGCTTGTAGTGTTCATCACAAAGACAAGAAAAATTTAAGCTAGAAAGCAACATATGTTTACTTTCAGATGACTCTTCCGAGGTCCCGCCCACTCTAGTTACTGTTGCAACATTGGACGAGCTTGACCAGAAAAAAAAAAAAAAAACACATGGTGGAAGTTTCTGAGCACTGAATGATATAGTTTCAAGAAGCCAATGATGAAGGATATATTGACAATGTTATCTATTATGACCAAGGCAAAATGACATTGAGGTCTCCGATCTCAACAAAAAAGGGAGAGGCAGTGACCGACAATGACAAGACTCAGCCAACATTGCTCCTGCGATACAAAACAGCCATTTTTTTCAGAACTGCAATGGCAACACTTTTTTGCTTTTAAATGTCACATTATGTACAACAGAGAGTCAAAGAGTCGCTAAAAGAGGTGTTATTGCATCACATGACTCTTGTTGAGCGGATCATCTGGAAGTTTTGAATCCACAATTTGTCTGTGAAATCCTGGATTATCACCACCCAGAAATCTCTCATACATTGCCGCTCCCATGTATAAGGGGCTTGCCTCTCCATTGTTGCTCGCATATCACGCCTACGTGGCCTTTTATTGACAGTGATGATGGCCAGTGTAGTGGCTGCCATAGAAATAAACCTGATGAAATTTTGAACATCCATCGACATGCTTCTTGATATGTTATTACGAGAGGATAAGTCGCATAACATCAATCATTGGAAACACAGTCATCTTGCAAATGTGTTCTATCGAAATTTCGAAAATATTGCTTAAGTTTTGAGCAAATATGTCATGGAAACCCACCTTGTGACAGTCCACCAGCCATATCTTTTAACCAGCTTAAAAATGTGTTTTTCTTTTTAACATAGACAAGACTAGTAAGTAGCATATCTAATAAGCAGGAAATGAAACTGTTAACCCAGGTTCTGTGGGGTTCTATGAGTGCTCAACTGTTATTGGAGCACAGAGTAAAAAGGGGCAGGGCTTAGGAAGGGTCAATCAACAAGGCCCTCTAGTTGCTACAGTAATTGAGACTATTGAGAGGGAAGTCAGGTGACGCAGTTATAAAGCGATAAAGTCCACTAAGTGAGACTGTCAGTGTGGATAGATGGGCCAATAAAGGGACTTAAGAGTGGAGGACTACTGTTCAATTTCCATTTCTAGCCAAGAATCAGTGTTGGTTTATTGTAACCATGGCCACAATCATTTTGTAAGTGTTTATTATTATTATAACCAAGCGTCGTTTGTGCCAAACCATAGCCTTAGCAGTATAAGACCAGGATTTTTTTAAAAAAACAGATACAGTACATGTGATTCTGGAGGGAATGGCATATTTTGTCTTTTAATTTGGAGGACTTGTTGGCATTGGATCAAAATTTCTTGATATGATAAAGTGATGACACATATAATTTACAAATTAAATTCAAATTTAATTATTGTCTGTTCTGGACATATTCATATTCTGCTGGAAACATATCTGACACAATGTTTCTCATAATTAGCTGATTAATTTGCGATAAGAAACAGCTGACTGTGAAAATATCCCATTTACAGTTTTACATCAGTGTAAAACACTAAAAACCTTAAATTCAAAACATCAAAAGAAATTTCCTGAACTTATAGAGTGGGCCTGAAACACAGAAAACTTTAACATTTTCTGTGATGCTCTGCTTGGTTAATGAAACATGGAGGTGTTTGATTACTTTACAGCCAGAATGAAGTTTATTGTCAAATAGCTTTTCATACACAATGAGTTTGTTTTGTTGTCTTGGTGTATAGACGAGACAAATATGAAAAATTAAGAAAAAAAAATCAATAAAAATATATTCACAAATGTGTACAATTTCACTGTTTAAAGTGAAAGAATGAGGCAGGGATGTGCAGAAATATGTTCTAGGGTCTTGGTAATGGTTCGCAATAGTAATAATTTCATCATGGATGTATTATGTATTGTGAACTTTAGTTCAGCTCATGAAGTAGGTCAAATCTTTGGGGAGGTAAACGTGTATTATTGTGATCAGATATATGAAACATTTGTCTGTTTTTCGTAAAGAATTCACTGTAGCAGTGTAGTGCAGTATATGGATGTGGTTTTACACACTGATATTCCGTGTTGTCAGTAGAATACTGCAGTATATAAAAATCTGAAATTTAATGAGCCAGTGCATCAGTTATGCTGCTTGATGTAGTGCTCCTACACAAACTGATAATAAAATTTAATGCTCCTTATAGTTCAATATAGACACACTCAGAGCAGGAACAGAACATATTTCTGCCCTCAAACAGACACACATTCATTCGGCGTACGTCACTGATACCATGAGTGTGTAGACAGGCAGCGCAGGCTGTTAAATACCAGATGGTCACACATCTAAATGACAAAACAGGGAGATTTATCTCTTAATTACACTCGTCGGACACATTCACAAAACAAGCACATTAAAACATCGAATAAAAGACATGAGAGAACAGTGTTGAATGTAATTGTAATCAAACACACCAATGAACGCACACACACTGTGTGACATATGACATTTCAGAAACTGGCCTTTCAGACCGTGTATGAATATACAAACTGTCATGTGAGCTAAATTCAGAGCAGTAATATACTGCATTAATAAGCGTCAGTGTAAAGAGCTAGCGGAGCCTCTGGCTTGGGTTTACTATTCATTCTGAATGAGAAAACAGCCTTCAAAGGTTACAGTCAGACAGGGGAAGTTATGTCACTTGTATTAAACATTTCAACACATAAATTAATGACTATTTGTTAAATGTGGGTGAGTAACTATTTATTTTCAGAAACCACAGAAACACACATGGAATAAGTAAGTTCAGCAGCTCAGATTAACTATCAACAAAAGCGCACAAAGCAATTTTGGTTTCGGTAATAAGCTAATTAAACTTTTTGCTAACACAACCACCATAAATTCTTGATAGTGTGATGCTTTGTCAGGGGACCTACACCTCAAATATGGTGCACTAGGCATCCACCTGTTTCCGTTTTGGAAGTTTGAGGATATAACAACGACAATGGTATTTTCCTTACCTTAAAGGTATGCAGGGTCATCAGTTACTGTTCGTAAACATATTTGCCAATGAAAGTGAAAGTAAAAGCCTAACCCAGTTTCATTGTCGTTTGGTGTTTCGCCTCAATTTATTTGTATTTTTTTTTGGTACTGTGTTTCTTGGATGTGTCCTGCTTGCAGTCTGGCAGCAGGTTGCCACCTTTTCGTAAAGTCCTAACATCACATGAGTACTAAGGGGGGTACATACAATACACTCCCCAAGCACTGAAAATAAGAGGAAAATAAGTAAATACAGGCTGTAGTCGCAAACCAAAGAATTAATCAAAAAATGTTATTCAATGTTATCAAGTCACTCATTTTGTCTGGTGAGTAAGACGACGCATCCTTTAACCTCTGACCTGTCTTCGTAAGTGTATTTGAAGAGCTGTGCAGTGATAGGTACTGTATATTTATGTTTTGGGACTGTATGATCCCACAAAGGGAAACTAGAAGTGGAGCTTCACCACTTGACACATCCAAGACTTGCCACCACATCAGCAGAGGTAAAGGTGTCGGCCAGCAGCGCACCAGTCCTCACACGGGCTGCTCTCCAGAACTGACTGAACCAATTAGAGAAAGTCTAAACCGAAAAGGGGGAGCTTCAGAGCATAATCGGCTAAAATAAAGTGTGACGACAAACTAAGACACAAACAGACACACTATTAATCCACAGTCAGGAAAGCTTATCCTCATTTCTAGTTTGGAGTACAGCTGTCCACCCAATCCCACAATCCTTCTGTCCAAACAAAAAGAGTCAGTCAGTGGGGGATTTGGTGTCGTGACTGGGCCTGTGTCTGCAACAGACATGAAAACTAGACTCTAATTATTTCAGCACGTCACATAAGTAGTTTTCACACTTTTAATCCTCGCATTTAGACTTACTGTAAACTCTCCGAGCAATACTATGAAAATAATGAGAGAAATCAGGCAAAATGAAAACTTGGGGAAAAAAACTGGGTAATTTGTCCAGGAGTAACAATAAAAAAAGACTCTTTCCAAACTAACAGAGCAGGAAATTCATTATTTGGGTTTAAAAAAACAATAATTTTATCCAAACTGGTGGCAAAAGGCTGTTTCTTAAATAAACCCCAACTGCCTTCATTTCTCTTTTTCACTTTGTCTCTGTCTCTGTTCACCTCTCGCCTTCTTGTTCCTGCTTAAAAATCCCCTACTCCTTTTCTTGTCTTTCTCCAGTTTTTCTCCTCCCTCTATCTCCATCCATTTTTCTTTTTTCATTCACCTCTCCTTATCTCTCTTGCACTCATTTATCCCTCCCCTTGAGTTTCTCCTCACCTCTTTCTTCCTTCTGCTCCTCACCTTTGCTCTGCCCTCTCTTCCTTTCTTGCTTATTCTCGTCGTCATCTCCCATCTGCATTCTCCTTGTCTCTCTTTCTCTGTCTCTTTCTCTTTCTCCTCCATCTCGTCCATCTCTTGCTGAGAGGCTGCGTCAGGGCAGATAAATGTTGGACAGATGTTATGCAGAACTCTCGCCCTGGGTGGCATAACTAAATAAGAGCGAGTGTATTTGCCTCTCTGTGTGTCGCCTCAGGTGGTGACAACTAAATAAGAGAAGAAAAAAAATGCCTCAAGTTGTTTTCAATACATCCCCCCTGCCAGCCATAGCTCCCAGTGTGTGTGTGTGTATGTGTCCGTGTGTGTCCGTGTGTGTCCATGTGTGCATGCACGTGTGTGTGCGCATTAGCGTGTGCGTGTGTCCTTTAGAGGCTGTTTTCTAGTTGCTGCTCTTTAGCAGAGTGATGAGTTCAAACTACATCCCCATCTGTCGTCAGAGTGTCTATATATGATTTTATGATGCTGCTTTGACGTTATAAACTGCTGTACATTCATATCTCTCTTTTGGATTCTTAATATCTTTGTACTTTCAGTTTCTCTTCTGTGACACATGCACATAGGGACAGACACAAAAGGACAAAACAGAGAGAGGAAAAGGCAGAGAGACCTCTCTGTGCTTGTGTTTTTCTCCCGGCTCTGTCTGTGCTGGTGTGTGTTTTCAGACTTTGGTCAGTTATTAGCATTTGGCAGTCTCCCTAACTGTTCTATATTCAGCACATTAACATGATTAGCACTGCTGAGGAGGAAACGTCCATGTAGAATAATGAAAATGGAATCACTAAGTGGGCTGGCTGGCTTAACGTCTCGGTAAATGACTGACTAGCTGAAAGAGAGAGAGACTGACTAATTAACTGGATTGCTAAATAACCATCATTAAACAACTACTGTTGACTTGCTGACTAAGAGACTGAGAATCTAACCAACTGACTTTCTCAACAAACTGCCCATAGACTGACTACTTGAGCGGTTGTGTGAAAGTTATCTAGCTCAACTGCTATCATATATTTCATCGGTTTCTGCAGCGGCATCATGAAGCTCCAGTGTCTGATTTTTGACAGCATGCCAGCATCGCTGAAGAGACGTATGACAACTGTGATGCTTACCATAACAGCGTCTGCCTCTGATGTGACTTAAACATATCAGCAACACTCTTTAAACAATAAAATGGCAAAAACAATAATTTACCTTCTCTGTTATACAACTGCTGATCTCCTCTGCTCGAAGGGTAAGAAGCTCCTGAATCTCACCTCCTTTCGGTTTCAGGGCCTCTTCCCTGGAAAGTGAAGTCTCAAAACTTTGCAGGGGTAAGAGGGAGGCTAAGACACGCTCAGTCAACCAATGCTGCTTCTCGATCCACAACCCCTCCCTGCACATTCATAAAGTAGTCAGTTGGTGAGAGGGCAGCGATGAGGCAGTGATAGCGGGGACAGTTGGTGATGAAAGCAGGTTTTTGCTACCAGGATCAGCCAATATTAATATCCATTTTCCATTACAATTAATTAATATCCATTCACAATAGCCAGGTTTAGAGGGTAGTCACTGTGCATATTTATGACACACTTTGTAGAATTGTAATCCTTTGCACTTATAGAGTGGGCCTGAATCAATCAACAACATTACTAAATTCCCATACATATTGCTTTTTAACTCAAAAAACTGCGATTGTATCTTTTATCCAAAATGGCGAGGCAGTATAATAGCGCAATTTTCCCGCCTTGAGCGGGCAGTGGTAAAGAGGCTGGTGTTTGAGAGACTGTTGATTTGTCTACAGAATTTAATTCTGATCTATATTTTTATTATACCATCAAATCCCATTAAAAAAGGCCAAATCTGGCAATGCATGCATCCTACTAACAAGTATTGTGTGTATCCAAAGCCTGATATATCTTCCTCTGGGCCGTAGAGCTCCATTGTTGTCCAAAAGCTATTAAAAACACATCAATGAGTCACACTGTTGCATGGGGTGACATGTTCCTTCATTATGATGAACATGGGCGCTGTGGTTTATTTTGAGTTGATCCCACACACACCGTCCTGCTGCCGCAAATAGTCACTAGAGCACCAAATGTGGATTAATCTGCAACTGAAAAGTCCCCATCAAATTCATTATTTACTCTTGTGTTAGTATTGTTTGCTAAAAATTACAATACTTAGCTGTTAAAGAAAATCATTTACCTTCTTACACAAATTAAGTAAATATTTGTGACCAGATTTTAAAAAAATACTTTGATGCTCCCCCAAACAGTACCCAATGCAACCCTTAGCTGTGATGTAGCGACACTTGCTAGAAGACATGAGTAGCAGTTAAAACGAAAAGAGTTAAATACCTCATATGCTTAACCCAATTTGCAGAATATATATTAGTATTGTACATCTTGCAACAAGAAATACACTGTTTGTATCTTCATATGTAGTGGATACATTGATACATTTAACAACATTGTGGTTAACATGGTTGGGTTCAGGCACAAAAACCATTATGTTATAGGCAGAAGAAAATCATATTTTGGCTTAAAATGCCAGTTTTAGGGGCACTATCCCTGCTGAAAATACATAAATGTTTTTTTTGACATGTCAGACAGCCTCACCCGTATAATTTGCATTTTGAGATCAGATCAGGCGTAATTGAACTCTTATTAAATACCTGGTATATATGCAAAGACCAGCATGTAGAGTGGGACTGCTTTAGACTAATAAAAAGCTCAGTATTATTTTACTACCACTCTCTACTGAGTAGTATCAGTGATTGATGGTTGATTTGCAGGACGATAAGTAGGGCAATTGTGGTTATGATAGCAATAACGATTATGTTTCTAGTGATAATAAGGGTAGTGTCAGACTAATGAATGGGGAGATTCAAAGAGAGCATATCTAGGTGCTTCATATCTTGGGAAATGTGGTCTGGTGTTTAAATATTTTGGCAGATTATTGGAAGCACATTATTGATTGTACACAAAACTAAGGAAGTGGGTGTTTGTGCTGCATTGTTTGGTGAGTTGGCTAAAAAAACTTGTAGGATTAATGGCTTTGAGCAGAAGTATTCACATCTCTACCAAGCAGATGGGCTTGACACAGCCACGCTCATGATGACCTTCTTGTTTGGTTCAGTGTGCTTTGTGTCTCTCAGCTGTTTTCTGTTTTCCAGAAAGTCACAAAAAGCTCCCATATGTGCAAAGATTTGGCAAACAACATAACATAACTTTACTTGAAAACTTCAGGTAGATGGATATTCAAAAACAGCCTTTTAATGTTTAATGTTTCCATCAAAATGTATTCAAGCTAATCAAAGAGGTAGCGACATGTCAAAAATCAGGATGTAAGAATAAATACAGCTTTAAACTTCTGAGACTTCATTCCATCTCATACTTTTCTAGCTCAAGCAGTCGTGCCTTATTTTCCTGTGAAATTATTCACTACTATATCAATACCTTTTTGAAATTCATTCCAGGAGTATATCTACATATGGCCTTCACGCAGCCTTGAAATTCAGCCGGTAATGCAAAACGCCACTGTTTGATTGATGAACTCTGGACAGCGTGTGTTAGCCTGCCTCTTTTTCCTGTCTCCACATCTGCCATCACCGCAGCGCACAGAAAAATAAGCTGTTGTGTTTGGGAGAGTGACTGACAGCAGGCTGCAAGGAGCCAGACGGCAGCTGAGGTCTGATTCACTGAGATCAACAAACTGTGCCTCTGCTGCTGTAATGTGCTCCGTTCCACTCTGTCAGAGAGGGACTGCTGCACTGACTGACTGGCTGACAGATCGCCTGACTGAATGAATGACCATTTAACTTTATTTTCTTATCTTTCTTGATCTTTTCTTTCTTTCTTTTACTTTCTTTAAGCTACATTTAGCCTTATTGCCCCGTGTAAACCACTATCAGCCTGTCTATCCCGTGAACACTGTTAAGTAATAATGGAAAAGGCCTTTAGGGTAATCACACTTAATTTTGTAACTTTAATTTCCCAATACGCCTGAACTAAGAAAAAAAAAGAATCTATTAATTTATCCACACACACTAAGACGGATACACACATGCACACACACGCACACACACACTTACACTCTCAGACCTAATCAGGGGGTACCCCAACCTGAACAAATGGTGTCATTTGCGTGTATGTACACAAACATACTACATGTTCTTTCATCAATGCTCACAGCCACTTAGGAAAGTACAATCACTAATGTGCACATCAGCACACAAACACACATACACACCTCATGTTAATTGGCAGTGTGGTCGAGCCTATTATGAGTTAATTACTTTCTTTAACCCGATTCAGTCTCTAGCAAAGAATGAATTAACCATAGAGTACTGTGTGTGTGTGTGTGTGTGTGTGTGTGCGCGCACGCGCCTGCAAGTTATTGGATCTAAGAGAAGAACCCGTGAACATAGCCATGTGTGTATTTTCCCTCGACACAGTGGCACTGACCTCTATTAAAATGTATTAATAGGCAAGCTAAATGTTCAGCATGAAAATCTAAGAGCTTACAGCCAAGATAATACTCTATTAAGACGTCATGTATGTATGTGTGCGTGTACGTACACATTTGCACAGACAGGTTATCTGGGCTAGCTTGAGGCTGAAATGGAGATTTCCTTGTCTAGAATTTGCTGATGGTTTTCCGGCATCGTGGCTTCATTGTGTCCTGTGAGTCAGCAATGTCCACATGTTTAACTTCACCACTGAGTCATCTGCTGGTGTTGAATCGCTACAACAGACAGGGAGCCTAACCTCGGTTCTCCCAATTTACCTCTACATGGAACAAGACAAACTCCCTGTACCTGACCTTATCAGATCTATCATCTCTCAAAGCATGTCCAACACCTCTAATATCTGGCACACTGGACAGGTTCATTATGTTCCTTGGAGCTTACAAATGACTAATCAGCCCACAGCAGAATCGAAAATGTCCTGTTCAGTGTCTGGAAGAAATTTACAGCCGGGCTGTATGTCTGACACATTTTGCATTAACCACAGAGAACTTCTGAAAAAATAGCCAGTTATATCATAGTATGTGGGTTTCAATATTTAAAAATGTAAAATTAAAAAAACTTGAATGTCCCCAAGGGACAGTTTGCTTTACAAACAATAGTCTAATACAAACACAAACAATACAGTATCGATAACACAGCATAAGATCATGGACTGCAAAAAAATGGATGTGGCCATCATTATGTCACCTGTGGGTCCGTGGACTCCCATTTGAAGCCTCCAGTTCAGCATTTTGGCCATCACCAGCTTTGTTTTGTTTTGTGTATCCAGAAATGATGTTTGGGTGATAGGCTGAAACTATGGAGGAAATGCGCTTAACTTTGGGTCTTAATGACATTTCAGCGAGTGAGTTATATAAAAATTAACCCCCTGTATAGTTGTTAGCTCTGCAGACCCAAACTGTTTTTGTACCAGGCTGTTATTATGTTTATTTCTGCTGTAAAGTCAGGCTTTATAACACAGGGGTCTTTTGAGATTTACTTTGGAGCCAGCCTAAAGAGGCCATTTGATGAACTACACATTTTGACATTTCTGTGTTGGCTTCATTTTTCAGCCCTGGAGGTTGCCACTTGTATAAGATCCATATGTCTTACACTGACATAGCAGATGGAACGAGGGACAATCTGTATCTATTAGTGCTACCTCTGGGGAAACTAAACCTCCTCCCTGATGGGAGCATCTGGAACTCAACATGAAAGGTGTATATACTGTAAATAGTCTTGAGTACTTTATATTTTATATTTTATGTTTGTTATATTTGTATATTTTTAAATTTCTATTTGAGCTGCTGTGACAAGTGAATTTCCCTGGTGTGGGATCAATAAAGTTTTATCATATCTTATATTTATCTTATCTTATGTGAGGATGCTGAGGGTCCCAAACAATAGTGTATGCCTTTGAGATGGACCAAATTTTTTGCAAGTGCTTATAAAATTAGGGTAGCAAAAAATTAACAAATACAACATCCAAAAGGTATACATTACTGAGATTAATAAATAAACGTAGGTGATTACACAAGAGAGCTGTATTCTGTGAACAAATTAGATTAGGTTTCAGGAATGCAAGTTTGTGAAAATTTGTCTTGATTGTATTTGTATTGTATTTATTCATTTTGCAAAGTTTAAAACATACAGAGAAAAAAAATAACAAGAAAGACAGGTAATATACAGTGCAGGGAGAGGCAAAAAAACCCAAAGGGCTTATTTAAAGCCTCCACCTAAAAAAACTTTCTTTTCTAAATGATTAAAAACTTAAAATACAGGAAGAACACAAAAAATAATATTAACGAAACTAAAAACTAAACTAAAACTAAAAACAAATGTTAGATAACAACAACAATAATTAAGCATATGGTATAGTATGTATATGCATCTATGTCTTTGTATGTGATGGAGATTGGCTTTTTCTATAAACCCCTGTGCAATTTTAATAGTATGTATAATAAAACACATCATCTTTAAATAAAACAAATTAGACATGGACAACAATACAGAAGCAGGTTACAAAACAGCAATTAAATGCTTTTTCAAGCATCTTTTGTAACATTGTGTGGCGATACAGTTTTTTGCCAAATAAAAGAAGTCATTCCATAATTTGCTACCCCGAAATCTTATTGAAAATTGAGCTCTGCAAGTGAGAAATTTAGGAAGGTGAGGATCTAATGATTTACGAGTTGCATATGAATGTTACTGTGAATTTGTTTTAAAGTAAGTTTTGAACTTGTGAGGAATATTCCCTTCACTTAAAAGTATTTTGTAAATAAAAACATTTTTGAAAAATATTAATATCATAAATAGTTAAAATCTGGAGTCTCTGAAATAAAGGGCAGGTTCCAATCCTAACAAAACCTTTCTGGAGGATCAAAATTTTGTGAAGACTAGTCGGAAAAGTACTCCCCCAAACAATATAAAAGATAAGAATAAATCAAACTGTAATAAAGTGTTATGAGGGAATTTGTGGTAACAAGATGACTAACCCTCTTTATTATACCAATAGATTTATGAATTTTTCTACAAACCCAGTTAGTTTGATCTCTCCAATTCAGATTCTCATCAACAACACTTCCCAGAAATTTTGTACTTGACACCTGAGGCATGTTTTTTTACCACTGAAAAAAATAAAGTTAGATTTTTTTGATATTTAAAGATAATTTATTTAATCTGAACCATATAGCGTAGGCAGGTAAACCAGCATTAGCATCCTTCATCAGTGAATTGAAATTTGAACGAGAGAGAACTAGGGTTGTATCATCTGCGAACATTATTGGAGACAGCAATATTTGAAACATTAGACAAATCATTTATATAGATAATAAATAATAATGGTCCAAAAATGGACCCTTGAGGGACCCCACAGAGTAATTTAGCGTTGTTGGAATAGGAACCTTTAACACAAACAAACTGACTTCTATTGGAGACATAATTTTTTAACCATTTGTAAGCAGCATCATGAAAACCATATTTATACAGTTTTTCTAACAAAAAATGATGGTTAACTGTGTCAAAGGCTTTGAAATATCAATGAAAATAATGCAAGTAAATTCATTATTTTCAAGTCAAGTCAAGTCAAGTCAGTTTTATTTATATAGCCCATTATCACAAAACATGGTTTGCCTCAGAGGGCTTTACAGTGTACGACATCCCTCTGCCCTTAGACCCTCACATCACCCAAGGAAAAACTCTCGAAAAAGAACCCCTGTAACGGGGAAAAAAAAGAGGAAGAAACCTCAGGAAGAGCGGTAGAGGATAGTGAGGGATCCCTCTTCCAGGACGGACAGACGAGCAATAGATGTCGTAAATAGCAAGTGAAATACAATCATGGCAAAAAAGGAAAGAGAAAGAGAGGGGGGGGGGGGGGGTGGGCACAGAAACATGCAGAGGTAACATTGTCAATCAGGTGAAGCAAAGCCATATAAGTGGAGTGTTTTTTCCAGAAACCATACTGATGTTTGTAAAGAACTGAATTGGAATCTAAATGAGAAATTATCCATTAATATACAATTTTTTTCTAATATTTTTGAAAAGCATGGCAAAATGGATATAGGTCTATAATTATTAAAGCAACAAAGATCTCCTGCTTTAAACACAGGTATAACTTTGGCAACTTTTAAGTCCTCTGGCACAGAGCCTGTTTTCAAAGACAAAGAAAAAATATGAACAAGTGGCTGTAATATTGTGTGTTCACCTGTTTGACAAGGAATGCAGAAATATTGTCATGATCAGCAGAAGATAATTTTAATTCGTCAATTATATCACTTATTTCTTGGGTATCAGGAGGCTTAAAATAAGAAAGAACAAGAAAATTTCTTGGAATAAAATCCAGTGGATTACCAGGACAAACAGGGATTTTGTTAGCTAATTCATAACCAATATTTACCAAAAAAAAATCATTAAATCTATGAACTATATCAAATGGATTGTTAAAAGAATTTTCACCCTCCAAAAAGGCTGAAGGTAACTCTGGGGTAGACTTCTCTAGGCAGCAATTGATCTATTACTTTCCATGTGGTTTTAATATCCTTTGCACACCTCTTAAATTCTTCACTGAAATATTTGTTTTTTGCATATCTAGTGGAATGAATATATTTATTTCTGTAAGATTTGTAAACACTATGAGTAAGAGTAGGATTTGAGACGTATTTCCTATACAGTTTATTCTTTTTCTGCAAAAGCTTCAGTAAATCAACTGTAAACCAAGGCTTATTGAAGTCTTGCCTGTGTTTATTAACAGAACTGCCAATTGGGAAACATTCATCGTAAAAAAAAAGCTAATAACTTTCAGAAACTTTTGATATGCAGAATTGGCAGTCTTTTCATCATATAATTCATCCCATGAAATACTAGCAAGCATATCCTTAAATTTAGAAATAGTTGAGTTGCTCATTATTATTTTATTCGTTATTTTCTTGGTATGTTTTGCTCCATTAGCCTTGATTAAAGAATACTGGAATATAGGAAAATGGTCTGATAGATCAGAAAACAAAACCCCAGATTTCATTCCTTTGGTCAGAGAATTAGTTAAGATCAGTCAAAGTTGCTGAGTTTTCATTAACTCGTGTAGACTTAACAATGAGAGGGAAAAAATAACTAGAGTAAAGAATATTGAGAAAATCCCCATATAGTGTATCTGATTTATATTTAAAGAGGTTTATATTGAAATCACCTAAAATATAACAGAGTTTCCCTCCTTATTTATCAAGTCAAGAGAGCTGGATAAACATTCATTAAAATCTTTGATGATAGAACCAGGTGTGCGATAAATAACACCTCTATAAAGACTGATTCCAACTCAACCTTATCTGACTTCAGAGAGAGATCAGTTCTAATATTAAATACATAGTCTTCATGAATAAATAGAGACACTCCACCTCCAGATCTATTCTCTCTGACACAGTGAACCGCATTATATTTGGGTAGTGATTTCTCTAGTGGCCTCTGTAAGCCATGTTTCTGATAAAGCAATAACAGAAAAATCATGATTTAGTGAAGATAAATAATGAACGAATTTGTCGTAGTTACTGGAAAGACTTCTTATATTTAGATGAAATGTAGAGAATGTATTTGGAGGCAAAGAAATCCATAAATCACTAAACTGAATTTCATTATAAAATTTACAGAGGTTAGAGGTATCAAATGATGAAAAATAATTTAGATCTGGGTCAAAATCAAGATTGTAAGAGTCAATTGTAGAGGAGTCAAAAAGCTCAAAGATCTGCCAGAGCTCTTCAAGTTTTTTGCTTTATCCAATACAGCAAGCTTGTCCTTCATCCACAGAAATCTGACCACAATGGGTCGGGGCTTTTCTGATGATGTTAATGGCTTCCCAGTCCTATGAGCCCAGTCCAACTCTGTTTTCAGATGATCCAGCTGTAGTTTTTCACTGAGTAATTTTTTCACTTTTTCTACCGATTCAGACCGCTTTTCTTTTCCAGACTCTTTGATGCCAGCTACAAAAATATCCTTTTGTTGGTCCAACAAATCACGTACTTTGTAGCCATTGTGACATATTCCTCAGTGGTGTTGTTAGAGGTTTTAGGTGGCATGGTTTGGTCATCAAGGCCGACTAGGCCCAAAGTTCAGCAGAATAAAGACAAAACCTCCACAGAAACTGGTAACCACAATTTCAGTAGAACAGTTTGTAAAGTTCTTCTAAATGCAAAGAGCAGGAGAAATCTTTAAGTTTGAGGCAGGATTCCTCAGTTTTTTGTTAAATAGAAGATCAGCCAACAAGTTCAGAAAGACACAGCAGCAGCCATCTTGGAAAGATGGAAAGGGCATGATTTAAAAGCAGAAACATTGTCCACTGGTTGAATGCAACTGAAATGCTGCAGTAAATGCTTGATCACCCTTTGACCTTAACCTGGACTCTGGAACAGCTAGCAGGCAAAACCTATCAGATCGGGGAGGCCTTTTTGGACAGAAAGGAGATAAAAGTTCACAGATGCACTCTGGCACTCTAAATTGTTAAGCCTTGTGAGTCATGAATTTGAAAATGGATTTAAATGGATTCTAAAAGAAATTGGTAGCAAGTGCAGAAAGGCTAAAACTGTGGTAATGTGAGAAGTCTGGCTGGACTTGAATATTTGACTTGAATTATTTGACTAATATTTGAATATTGAAATATTTTTGAATAAGGTTGGTATTCCATTTTCAATTAAGGGATTTGGATGCTTTTTCTTTTTTAAATCTTAGAGTTGGAGTTAGTAGTAAGCGCTCCTTCTGTTTCATGAAGCTTTGTCAGGTTATCATTAGTCATTTGTAGCTCTATAACAATTTGTCTATGATCATAAAAATTGTCACAAGCTGTGTAATGTCAGAATCAATGCATAGAAAGGTCACTGAACCGAACATCTTGGGTATTTAAGTCGGTCAACTCAGGCTCTGTTTCTTTCTCTCGTTTTATCATGACACTGCAGCTGCGTCTGTCACACACACAGTGACAGGAATTATCATTTTACCCAATGGTTAATAATGGGTTTTTTGGCTGAGTCGAGCCATTTTGGTGTCAGTGTGAGCAGCACCGTGACTCCCCCTACAGCTTGCTCTGAGTGGAGCCACTTACTGCAGCACAGAGCACAATAATTTCAACATCTTTCAGAGTGAGGACACTTATCAGTACAATGATCTGTGTCCTCTGTTCTATGCGTCTGAAAGGACAACGGTCAGTTTTTTTAACTTACCAAACCATAAAGTGTCACAACCACTGTGAAGCTGTTTAAGGCACAACGGGCTTCTCCCTCTCTCTCACCTGATGCTGAAACTGTCAGAAGTCAGGGTCCCTGGTTCTCCCTCACCTGACAGTGAAGCTGTGAAGCACACTGCGTCTCTCCCTTACCTGAAGCTAAAGCTCCGGGGTGTAAGGTGTCTCTTTCCTGATGCTTAACTGGTCAGTTGCAGCTGACCAAGGAAAAGAGTTATAGTTTACGACTTTTGGTTTCATGACGGTGCCCCTTGGCTTTGTATTAACTTGATGAATACTGTTCCATTTACATGAATAGGGACTTTATTTTGAAACAGCCAAGATATGTAGTTATTATGCCATAAGCTTGTAAATAAAAAGAACAAAAAACAGGCAAAAACTATCTACAGGTCAAAGAGTTGAATCAATAACGCAGTGGGGTAAAACTAAGAAAGGCTGCACAATGTAAAGCTTGGAACTCAGTCTGGATGGCATTTAGGCATTCTTTGATTGTGACTTTCCGCATCAGGCTCATGTATTTCCTGTTGCTTGACTACTTAGCATCTATACAGAGACATTCTGTGCATTCTCACACCATGTTCCTCATAGTTTCTCCACTTTCTCTCTCTGTGTAGACATGAAAATATTCCTGCTGTCTCTCACTTTTTAACCAAATTATTCTTTGTCTGCTCTCAGGCATCTTGGAATGGAATGTTTCTCAGAAATATGAAAAGCAAAAAGCACTCAGGCAAGGAGCAGGACACAAAAAGATGGAGATTGTGGGATATGTGGACATGGATGTGGTGACTGAGGACAAATATGATGAATATCATAACCTTTGTCTCTGTAAGAAGGGTATTTAGATTTAATAGCTGTCTTACATCCTTGTTGCATCACTTGTTTGTTTTCTAATGCTCGCCCACATGGTGTTTTTGTTCACACTTTTATAACCTAACCTTCCAGATGAATGCATTTCCTTACCTTAACAGAAAGTCCACACTTCCACACTTTATACTTTTATTGAAATAAGTCACACTCTTTTTTTTAACTTTAGAAACTTTAAAATGACATCCAAATGACAAGCAGCTTAGAGTTACAGTGTTAGTAATATCCACAGTACCATGCAGTAGCAGAGCTGGTCGACGTTTCTTGCACTTTGATAGCAGTTTGCTACCTTAGTATCCTGACATGACCCCGTACCTTAACCTCAGCTAAAAGTTAAAAAGGAGCTGCTGAACATAACTGTACACAGTAAATCTAGCAAGTAAAAAAAGCATATATCTCCGCTTTAATTACTCCAATTAAAAAATAGGCTCTATATACAGTATAAACAGGAAATCAGTGAAATAAGTGAGGCTGCGTGTTATCTCTGCATCCATAAGAGCATTCATGCTGAATTCCTGCTTTATATTTTTATGCTGCCTGCTGTCTTTTATCCTTGTATATCCAACTTTTTCTTATATTGTTGACAGAGCGCAGACTGTATGTAAAGATGGAAAATGGACAATGCATCCCCACTTATCTCTACTGTACAAAAATAAAGCCAAAATATCCATGATTCACTGCCATCATGCACTGGTGGTGTATTTGGAGCCAGAGTCTGTGCAATAACAATCTCTGCTGTATGGAATTCCCAGCCAAGCACCCATCTAACCAATTGCAAGCAGGGCTATGGATCTCAAGCACACCAATTTGCACAGGACGCTGTCAATCATGACGTCAGATCCTCTTTTTATAGCATCAAATCACTGAACCAAAACCAAAAAAACAAATTTATTTGACATGTTCTTTTAGTTTTTTAGTTTGGCCTCCTGCAGACTGAGATTGTTGTTAATGAAGATGCCAGAGCTCTTCAAGTTTTTTGCTTTATCCAATACAGCAAGCTTGTCCTTCATAAAAAACTTTTTTTTGTTATATGTACGTCCATCAACATCAATACGCCAGAACAAATCGTCATCTGCATGCATCATCCATCTACAGTGCTGTAGTGGTAAGAGCAAAATGTAAACAAACATGAATGGAGACTTTGCTATAGTGGCATTTATGTTTGTTAAACATCTTCTTAAGAAGATGAGGAAGATAAGAATGAGGACAGTTAAGGATGGGGAAAACAGCTCAACTTGGCATCCAATTTTGTCATGAAAGCTCAAAGTAAATGTTCTCTACCAGCATTTAACAGTGTCACGCTGATCAGTGCATCATTTCATGCTGCATTTCTGTTGGATGGTTAGTAGACGTAGGTCGTTACAGGTTGTTTCCGGTCTTTGCTTCCCGTCTAAATGTCGTGTTTTTCTACACCTTACTATGTGCCTCCTTCCCATAATCCTAACTATCTGTGCCAGCATGTGCGTTTGCTTATGTCCTGGCATTGGTTGCCATCTGCTGTTGTTGCCAAAAAGTAACCACGAGCAAGGTAATCCAACCAGGTACTAAGTTCTAAGATACCTAAAGCGTAATATGTAGATGCGGAAGTCCAGTGCAAAGCGGCAATATGTGACAACTCGAAATGAGAATTTGTTGCCACTGAAGACCTCGGAGTTTCTGGATGGTGTCCAGTTCTTTGTTTTTACCATTGCAAACCACACTTTGCACTGGTTTGTTTCTTTAGTCAGGTGGTAGACTTTTATTTCTGACATCAAGTTTGTACATCAAGAGGATCATCCTGCTATTGAAGAGCAAGGCTCTGAAACTACTTTTGCTATTTTTCAGCACTGTGTATTTCAGTTCAGTGGGACAATTCAATTTCATATGATGAATACATGTTTACATGCTGCACCGGAAGTCTAAGTAGTGCAACAATGTTGTTACGCAGCAACCAAAAGATGCCTTCCAACGGTCATACAGTCTATGCTACAGAGCAGAACCTAAACTGCTTTCAGCGTGTGGAAGTAAGGAGCTTCAGACAAACCCTCTGCATGGAGACTGGTGCTGATTCTGAAGACAGACAGGATGCATATGTGAAACAACATGCATCATTAATGACATTTTGATAAAAGAACACTACAATTCATCAACTCATACATGTTTAGTCTGTATGTTTAAAGTTTTTTCTCTGTTTTACAGTTTTGAGTCAGCAGCATCTGAGATGATTGATGCATGCCATTTATAAAATGCTCAGGAGGGCTAAATAACAACATCATTCAGAAGCTAAAAAAACAACAACAACAGAGAAACACAAATCTATATTTCAGTGACCCAAACTAACTCAGAGGGCCTTTATCCACTGGAATCACTTGTATTTGAAAGTAATCAGAATGTGGGTGAAATTTGCAAACTTTAGATTGGCTTAAGATACAGACGGAAGATAAAAGATGACTTTTTTAGACTGGATAAAGATTTCTATTAGGAAACATAAAAGATTCAAACACTTGAACTGAAAGTCAAAGCTTTATTTTAAGAACAGTGCTTTTGACATCTAAGTCTGTCACAGAGTGCTTTACAGAGAATATGGGACACTAATCCTGCTAATAGAAAAGTGAAACAAAAGCAGACCAAGTGTGTCAAACTCCAGGAAGATAGGGACAGGCTGTGCGTGCGTGCGTGCGTGCGTGCGTGCGTGCGTGTGTGTGTGCGAGCTGTACATCTCTGTCATCTGTTCCCCTGGTGGTGATGGAGACACATTGTTGCCAAGTGACGCTCAGGCCCCCTCCACCTCCCTAATCTGCAATATGTTCAGTTTGGCATGTGTGCTAATATTTGATACCTCTGGGGCACCTCAAAGACACCTACACACACACAAACACACACACACACGGACAGATTTGCAATGTGCTCCATTTGGCAGATTGCCTCATAATTGGTACCTTTTGTACTTGTCCACTTGTGCACAAACACATTCAGAAACACATTTGCATTATGATGCATATGACCACATTTCATTCATAAAATCTCACAATCCTTGAAAGCCCAAACCCTAATTTTATATGATTTTCTTTCTTTTATTGTAGGTCTCTAAGAAGATCACACACACACACACATATTGGCAGTGTGCTGTATGTGTGAGACAGACAGGTGTAGTATGCCATATGCTGACTTGGTTAAAAAGGTCAGCCCTCTTGCGGTCTCATTACAGTATCCAGGTAGATTTTTCAAGTCTGGCTGTTGCAGGTTGAAAAGCCAAATCTCTCACAATTTCCATCATTTCACTCACACATCATTTCTATGAGAACATTTCTCGGCACGTCGCGTACCTGGAGATATTCGGCTGCATCTCACCATTGTTTCAGAAGAGTGACAGACGGAGAGACAGACAGGCAGGTGGAAAGAGAAAGATAGCGTTCTGACAAGCGGAGGAGAGAGACTTTAGTGTGAGTGTGTGTTGTATTTTTCAATGACAGGATCTATAAAGCTGCGTCTCACCGCTGAGTCAGCATGTCTGGACACACACATCCATATCTAAGTTGAACACACACTCGTGTACATGCACAAACACACAGGACATGACTCTAAATTAATGTAATATCTATAACTAAACAAGATTTATTTTCAAAACAAGTTATATATTTTCTTATCAGGAGACGATGAACTGGGAAAGGAATTCATTTATGTGCTTGACAGGAGCTGCCTGGCTCCCATTAGCTGAGTTTAGTCTGGCAGCAGTTAGTTGTTGTCTTGGTCCGGTTTGGTTTGGATCTTCACTGATTGGCCAAACCAAGCCAGCCAACAGCAGGATTTGGAAATAATGAGCACATCCTGCGCAGAAGCAGCCGACAACAGCCAGACCGCTGACAGTTTGTCATTATTCTTACCAGCATTTAGTTCCTCCAAGCTCACATTTTAATATCCCAGTGGGCATACAGTTTGCAGGCAGGCAGGACTTGAACACATCATACTCAAATCATATCTAAAAACACAAAGAAGATAGGCAGTTTGAAATTGTAGTACTCAGAATTGATATACATGAGATGCGACATCATTTTATCTACAAACCAGGAAAAAGAAGAGCAGAGAGTGACTATTATCTGCCAGGTTGTGGTTAGCTCTGGCCAGATTGTGGATAAGTTTGGCTCTGTCACGCTCCAGCCATGTTTGGCCTGGCCGTAAAGACAATAGAGATACTGGTTTTGAGCCAGCAGCTCAAACGACTGTGTGTCCGTGCCACCGGCATATTAGGCCATGGCAAAGTTTTCCCTCCTCTCCCAGCCAGGAAAGTCAAGTCAAACTTTGTGTGGCACATTTACAAGTAAACTCAGTTGTGTGAAAGGTAGGAAACAGAAAAGGGACACAACGTGAAGCCTGAAACCCACAACATGTTAGTGGTATTTTTGGAAACAGGCAAGAAGCTCAGTTTTAGGGTGTAGAAACAGATAGCGTATGTGATGGGATAAACAATGTGGGTTTTTAAAGACAAGTATTTTTACTGTAGCTGCAAAAGCTGTTTTCTTTATGTGACTATTTTTATGCCAAGAAATGTATTGTAGAGGAAAAACAGCCAACTCTTCAGTGAAACACAGAAAAACTGAAATACTAATCTGACCTTTCGGTGCTACTTCCAATCAAAGCAAAGGTCTTTCAGTCAAAAACCAGTGTAATATTGGCCAGCTTGCAATGTGCGGATGGGGTTAAGAAACACCAGCTTCTGTGTATCAGTATCTGCACATATTGGTCTAACACTAACACACATAGACACATATATGACCATCTTTTGGACTAATCTTGCTGTAACAATCTCCAAATATACTACATTCTACAAAATTAACAATTTATTAACATGTATAAAACTTTTTTTTTCAAAGTAGGAAACATACACTTCATTAAATTCTGTTATTGCATTTCTAATGCGAGGTGTGGGCTGGGTCCAGATTGACTAGCCGTCCAGTTGGGACCTGGACCCGAGTCCGGACTTTTAGAATGTCTGGTTTAAAAAGATTACCCCAAATGACCAGTGCATTGAAGAGGAAGTCATGGCCCGGATATCCGCTGGCTACACTGGAACCCCCAAAATGTTGTCCACTGCCCCCAGAAGCTGAACTAATAGTTCATGGGTTCCAAACGATTTAGCTCCAAATCATCAGCAACAGGCCAACAAGAAATAATAGGACAGCGCTGTAGTGTTATTTTACACAATACACAATCTAGAAAAGTAACACACACCAAGAAAGAAGGAAACACACTTGAAAGTAGGAAAAAAGTGTGGCTCCATATGCATTTCTCTTCTACTCAGATGACGTTTTGGCCCTCAGGCCTTCTTCAACATCAACAATCTTAACCTAATCTTGACGAAGGCCTGAGGGCCACAACGTCGTCTGAATTAAAGAGAAATGCATATGGAGCTAGTGTGTGCCATACTTGTTTCCTACTTTCATTTGACATATTGCAACCTGGTGATCCAAAACTGGCTGCAAGCTCTGAAAGTACAAAACCATGACTTTCTGTTGAAGGCGCAACCTAATTTTTAAATAAGTAAACCTGCTCCTTCCTCCCAAAGTGACTGAAAGGCCTTAAAATAGTCATATATTATGTAAACCATGTGTTAATACACTCACATTAAGAGCCAGTCTTAAAGTTATTAATGTTTTTAGATAGTATTAATGGTTGACATAATACTTCAAAAAAAAAAAAAAAAGAAACAACAAATTTCATCATTCTGATTTAAAATCATCCCACTGTGGTCCCCATTGGAACTTGAGTAAACTGGCTTGACTTCTTTTCAAAAACATGGGAACAAGGCAATGAGCAAATGAGCCAAGAAATGACCCAAAAATCAGCAGGAAATTTTTGAGAAAAAAAAAGTCTTCTTATTATTATTATTATTATATTTTCATTTTTTAAAAATTTTTAATGTCTTTGAGAATGTGGAGAGCACTGTGCTGTAAAGTTAAAAGATCAGTAAAAGCTAAATATATATATATATATATATATATATATATATATATATATATACACACACATATATATTATAAAATTTTCTACATTTCTTTCCAAGTTACTCCTTGCTTTTTCCACCATGCTTTTGAAACAACCCAAACCAGTCGGCTGAGGGTTCATATAAGTTAAGATAAGTTCAGATAAGTTTAAAGACACTCAGATACAGTTATATATATAAGGAAAATCTTATTTGGAACTTAATTTTTGCATGTTAATATGGAAATACTCATGTTTGTCTGTGATTTCTAGTCGATATTTGTTATACTTATCACTGAACTCTAAAATGTGGAGTATGGAGTCAGAGGGAAGCTTCATTCAGCTTGATGTAGACAGGGTTGTCCTGCTTGAGGCCTGCTGGCTGCTGAACTCAGTGCAGCAGCCTCGAGGGCAGGAGACACAAAGCTTCTCTCACAATCCTGCTCCTCTTCCAAAGTACCAGTGTCTCTCTGAGACATCACGATCATCCCCAGACGTCTCGTCCTGGAGCTTTAGAGCAGCAGTGGGACGAAGCCCTGGAGGTGAGGCTCAGTTTAGAGCTGATCCACTGTGAAAGGATCCAGTGGGGAGCCTGTAGATGCTGCCGGGATGTTGGAATGATCAACATACAGCTGTCACTTCGTTTCCTCAACATTGTCATCATCATCACTGTTCACAGGAGCGTGGTGAAACTCAATACCTTAAAGGCAGGAACATGCAGCTTGATACAACGCCATTTCTCATGTGCCTCTTGCTGGGTACAAGTGTCTTTTTCTGAAGTCATTTAAGACCACAACATTATGCTGTGAACTGGTACCTTCAGGACAGTTGATGTAACGCCTAAACACACACTCCTGTTTTTCTTTCTTTTGAATACCAGCTTTTGGCTCTCAGTTTCAACAAAGCAAGGCCGTGGTTGGCAGGGACATTTAGGGGGATTTTTTGGGGATTCTACCGTAACACTTTTGGCGCTCACATTAAAGGACCAGTGCCGACACTCACCAGTACGCAGTACTTGCACTTCTAAAGTTTACTCTTTGAAGTACTGTGACTTTTTCTTGCACACTGGCAAGCTGTTGGTGCTTTTTTCTGCCCTCTCCATATCAGGTTCTCTTGGTGATTCATAATGTTCCTATATAAACTACATTACCCAGAGTGCACAGGAGGCTTTACAAAGGCAACCCAGGGGGCACTGAGATATACTCACCTGATCTGTTCTCGCCTGCCTGTTTTTGTCTGTCGACAGCTGGTCTAGAAATGGCACATTACAGTGATGTTGGCCTGGCTCCAAAAGAGTCAGTGGATGACACAACAGAGCTGGAGAGTCAAATTCTACAGCAATAAATGCAAGCCAGGAGCAGCTAGCTCATGGTAAAGCCCCGCTCCAGTATATTTTGGCATTTTTAGGATATTTTATTTATGTTTGTCATGTCCTGACAATGTTGAGAAGTCACACTAGCCACTAAATATATTTTGACAAATAACTTAATCCTGCCCCAAAAGTAAAGGAAAAAACGGTTGTTGCTAAAACTGGAAAATGATGTACGACATCAGTGTCATCTTCCATGCTTACGCAGATGTACTGTCATAAACATCATAAAGATCATTGTAAGTTGGCCAGTTGATTTATTTTGTGTTTAACCATAATTTTAGCATTATAGGTTTGGTAGTACATCTTTGTATAACATACAGTTGTGTTTTTTTTTTTTTATCCATTTGTCTGTTTGTCTTTTAGTTCATCTATCTAGTTAGTTAGCTAGTCTAGCTTCTTGTGTTACCGTGCTGAGATGCACGGCATGTACGTTGTGTTTCCTGAGTATGGCTTTTGTTTACATATGACATGCTCTGTCTGTTGACTTGAAGTTTCTCCAAAAACAAGATAATTCCACACTGCTGATTTATTCCCAAGTAAAAAAAACGTTCTCCTCATCATTTTTCTCTAGGCTGCTTGCTATCATCTGCCTGTCGCTGTTTGACGGTGGCACAGACTTTTGTTGCTCATTGGATCGATATATTGACCCCTAGTGTTGGTGCTTGGAGCTGAGGCGAGAATGGCTGTGGCTTGTAGACGGCGCACCTCTGAAATGTCCCATAACTCAGTTTCAAGCTGATCTCAGCATCATGCCTGTCCTTCCTCGGATGGACCGTGGCCAGTGTGCAGCAGTGCAGCAGCAACCAAACAGCTCCTCACCGCTACAACCGACAGCTGCAGCTCAGTTTGTTTTGGTTATCTGCCACTAGTGAACTGAATGAAATTTCATTTTTAGTTCTTTTGGTTCACTGACTCCCGAAGTGCTTTTTTTTTTTTGGGGGGGGGGTAGGACTTTATTGGATAGGACAGAGTGATAGTTGAAAGGGGGAGAGCGAGGGGACGACATGCAGCAAAGGGCCATGAGCGAGAGTCAAACCCACAGCCACTGCAGCAGGACATTGCCTTCATATGTGTGGTGCCTGCTCTATCCACTGAGTCACCAGACGCCCTCCCAAAGTGATCTTTCGGGGGTGTAGGACTCTCAGGTCTTTAGAGACCAGTGAGGCAAATGTGACCTCAAATTCCAAGTGTGGGCTCTGCACCCTCACAGCCTAGCGCTGTTCCAGGAACCTTGTCCTCCCAAAACTATTGTGGCATGTTGCTTCATAATCACAAACATTCACAGTGTGCAGTCGTTTATTTTGCTTAATACACCATCCTAACTGTGAATTTAATTTTTTTTTTTTTTTGATAGGGACAATGCAATTTAACATAGTCCCAATTCAGACCATGAAAATAATGTGCTCCACAGAGACTTTATAGCTTCGGCTAATTTTCAACTCTTGTCCCAGACAGAGCTTTTACAATGATGTCTGCTGCCAGAAATACTCATTAGCAACCCAGTTCCACCACTGAAAATAGTCCCCAACAAATACACTATTTACTTCTGTTTGAGAAATGTTTGTTGTTACCCACAGTGCCCAGCTGGAAAACATTAAGCCTTGTTAACAAATCCAAAATACTTTTGAGACCAATTTTTAAAGAGATTTTGAGCAGGAACCAATTGCGGCTGCTAGCAGACAGGATAATGAAGTCACCATCAGAATCTATTGAATATTGCCATGGTTATCCTTCAAGAACACACACACACACACACACACACACACACCGTGGTCATAACTCCCTCTTTCTTTCCTGGCCTCTCAAACTGCAGAAGGAAACTGATGAATCAGTGATGTAATTATCAGTTCTCAAATATAAACAGCACATATGTAAATGAGGATGAGTGTGTGTTTATTCCCAAAAAACTGGATCAGCTGTTGTTGCTAAGAGCTGATCTCTATTATCACTGAAGGGCATTTCATTTACATGCTTTTATGATATCCACCAGTCAGTAACCAAAAATGTTACATTTTTCGTTCATGTCTAGCCTCTGTGTGTTTTTCTTATGACTGCTCTCTTTCTGGCTTCCTCTCTGCCTCTGTTTCCTTCACAGAACAGACAGATAAGTAAATATGAAACATCATTAGGTTCTCCAGCATTTTACAAAAGCAAAGCATACACTACTCAGCTAAGCAAAGAATATTTTCTCAGCATGTTTTACACATCCAATATGTAAGGACACACACAGGCACACAAGCACGCATACACACACACACACACACACACATGCATTTTATTATAAGGAGTAATCTCAGCATAGTCATCAGTTTCTCACTTTCTTTCTAATGATTCCTAATATTGTTTTAGAGACATTATTTAGATTCTTTTTTAATGTTATTACAAGCTAAACAACTTCTCTATCTCAGCACTTTTTTTCAAAGTAAGACTTTCTTTCAAAAACTTTCTTCTTTCTTTTCAAAAAAGTCTTTATTGCCAGCGTGCATATTGTGGGACGAGGTTCCATGCAGGTGAGACAGTTTTTGGAGGGTATTAAACTTAATTTAAGCTCATTTACATTACAGGTGGCATAGAAGCATTCACAAGCATTGCTAATGACTTCTCATGCCAATTATTTGGAGAAAACTTTTTATAATTCTTTGGGCCAACGATGAGTCATGACCTCCTCTTGAGCTGCACCACTAGCTTTTCAGAGCCACATTTTGGATGGAAAGTTTGGAGTTTCTGTTGTCTCCAAATCTTTAAAAGCCAATTAAAACTAAATGATTTTTAAATCAGTTTTCTCAATAAAAAAAAAAAAAAAACACAAAACAAATCCAAGAGCTATATAGAGACTTTTCACACATTTTGGATTCTGTTAATTATGTGTGCCTGGTTTTGCCCAAGCTAATATGGCATTGCTGGTCAGTCGATCTGTCTACCGCTTTAGTCCAGACAGAAATATCTCAGCAGTTATTTGATAGGTTGTTTTCAGCGTTTATAGACATTCATGGTGCCCACTGACAACATGATCCCCTGACATGTCCTCCACCAACAAGGCTAATATTGTAGTTTTGTGTGAAATATCTTAATAGATATCAGATGACACGCATTCATGTCCCCATTAAGATATATTGTAATAACTCTTGTGATTCTCTGAACTCCATCCTTGTCCCCACCCCTCAGCACAACTTGCGGCCAGTTGGTATGGCAAGTTGGCACAGAAACCTGTAAGTGTATGCCAGGTAGAGACTCGTGTTAGCGTGTGAGGAGAACCGACATGAGTTGGAGCGTATCAAACATGTTGGATTTTTCAGAGCTGACTATGGACGCTGTCATGTAGTGTACACTGGTTAGCAACCCAACCAGGGAATGTGTAACATCAATAGTTAATGAACGCTCTGTCATAATCCCTTTGTTTCACCTAGCATTAGCCAACGTTGCCCTGGCTTGGATCCAGTACGTCACATTACCAGAAGGCACTTCATTTACTCACTTTTAGCTCCCTCTGCAGTCTGTAGAGTCCATACTACCCATGTCTACCCCTTCACCCCTTCACCCAAATGCATTTTCTCTGATTCTTTTCTTTCTCAGCGCAGATGGTTGCACGTATAAACACTGCTGCTGCCTGTCTTACATCCATGTTTGTTTTTTTCTCTTCTCCTTCTTCTTCTTGACAGTTGTATGTTTACTCTTGCTGTTGTGAGTTTTGTGATGGGATTTTCATTTGTTAAGTTGGCTTCAGTTGGAGTGACAAGTCCTGTAGTCTATGATCCCTCATCTGGTGCAATGGTGAAGTGATTGATCCACCGTTTTTGAGTCGTCATAAAAAATAAACTGCGTAGGCCAGTCAGTGAGTGTATACCCCCAGTCTTTTCTGAGTCTTTTAGGATTGTGAAAGTTGTGTAGTGTGACCCCAGCTTTACTGTTGTGTTTAACTAGCCTACACACTACAATAATACAATACATACATGTAATATAATTCCTGACATTCAGTTAATGGTTTTAGTTTTAGCATGCAACCCCAAGATTTTCAGTGGCCCCATCTGGCCAACCTTTTGAAAGTTTTCTGCAGTCAACCAATTTCATGCCAACACATCTCAGAAGATGCTGACCAGGTTAAACAAGATTCATGCTAAACGTGAGCATGTTAGCATTGTCATCGTGAGCATGTTAGCATGCTTTCTTGTTAGCCTTTAGCACAAAAAGCACCACTGTGCCTCAGTGCAGCCTCACTGAGCGGCAAGCATGGCTTTAGTTTTTTTTACATGATGATCAGCCTGATTTTCCTTTTAGTCATATCAGTTAGTAGCACGTCCAAAAGTTGGTGAATAAGATTGTCAGCCAAAGCACCATCCATTTTTAAACATGAGGTAGCATAGCAGTTCTTCAGTTATGTCTCAAGATAATTTTCATGACATCACAAATATATACAAAAATTTTAAATTTAAACTTGTTCTTAAAAAACTGATATCCTAAAACAGATGAGCAAAATGTGACTTAAACAAAAGTAAGTAAGTAAAAAAGACATTTATTGGGAACTATCCTCAACTTCAGACCAGTGCACATTTGGATGGCTAATGTATATTGATAACAGCAGGATGGCGAATGTTGCATCAACTCATAATAAACTACAGTGTTCATGGTAATTAAGGAGCATGTGACTCAGTGTAACAGTGCATCTCACTTGTGTGTTTTTAACAGTTTTTGGACAGCGATGGAGCTATGTGGCACAGGGGAAGGAGATATATGAGGCTTTGATACAAACACTAAACTTGTTTGTAGAATTGATTTGTTGGTTTTAGACTTTCCGTGGGATTTGTTGTCTGTGATTAAAAGAAATATATTGTCAGCCGAATTTATTCACAGCATGTGCTGACTGAATATAAAAAAGCATTTGACTATAGCTGCTGAAACATTGAAGATTATCAAGTCTCTACTATTCATGATCAGCAGAGCATCCTGGCAGAGTATTGATCTCTGACTGCACACATTAGACTCTGTTGTTTGATGTTCGTTTGGGAAGCAGGTTCATCGCTGTGAATTGAACAGTCCAGGATAACGGACAAAAAGTAGATTCCTGCTTCATGCTATTCCATTATGGAAAGTCTTTTTGCATTTGAGTGGACCACCCTCAGCTATTTAGCAGTTAATGAGGTCAGTTAAATAATAGTTTAGTTCAGTTTAGTTTGTACTTCTATTTTAACACCTAAAGGCATAAAATGGACTCTTACATCAAGTAGCATGATGATGAAAATAATCTTATTATATTACATTATTTTCTGTCTGATTCTGCCTGTCAAGACACATTAACGTGAACTTAAATTTACAATGAAAGGAGAGTCAGTCGTTTTTAGCTGAAGAGGGACACTACACAGCTCACTTTACCCCCACACACACACTTAGGTATGCAGATACACACACGTCCATGCAGCGCATACCAGAACACTTGGTAGTTTATACCTGCGCATATTTATATTTGACAGCTTACCTCCCCCAAAGCTGGAGCCTTCTGCTCAGCTTCAGAGGTCTGTTTGTGCTTCCTGAAAATAATTCCAGAACAAATTAGCCAGCCACTTCTAGTCAACTGTGTTTATTTTAGGCTGAGTTAAATTATTATTTTTCAAATTTTAGTATGTACATTCAGCAGTTTTATACAGCCAAAGATCTTACAATAAAAAGTCACATAATTAAACAAAAACAATAATATTAATAGCAGGCCAACAATAACTCACACAGGACACAAACCCCGGTCTACTGGTTGAAAGGCCTGGGCTTGACCACAGTGACTTTTTCTTCCTTTACATTAAGTCGCCTTACTTTTTGGCAGTAGATTTATTCGTTTTTTTCTTGTAGATTTTTGAAACTTAAATGCCATAGAATATCCAAGTTTTCTTCTGGTAAATTTACAACAATTGTTTTCACTGTATATGTCTTCCCCAGTGCCATATGTTTTTTTAACCTACAACGGCCCTAATATACAGTTGTATGAGGGCTTATTAGAAAGGTCACTCATAAAAAGAAATTATGGGAGTGAATGTAAAATCATGCCTGTGGCTACACAAATGGATAGGTCTCACTGTTTACAATTCTACTTTTTGTATCCATGTGTGGACCTGCTGTATGTTAGAGGTACCAGTATGTTTTAAGCTGCAGATAAAAGCCTTTGTTTTGTTCGACAGTTGACACTGCGTAGAGACAAAAAAAATATGTCATGCAACAAGCAATAAAGCCAGGATGGAACTCTTACAGTTCCACTCAATTTAGAGTCTGTTCACGGCACTGCTCTGAATATTTCATACACCACTTTCTCTACCTGTGTAAGCACTCCTGGAGAGTGTGTGTGACTCATCTGTTGTATGATATAATGAAGACCAAGAGGACCAATGTTCGCTCTCCAGGAGCATATTTCAAAGTGTCCTTTGTCTTCTTTTCCACTTTTTGAGAGAGCTGACGCTACTTTCCAATTGTGAAGATTTTCTATAGTCTGTGGCCCTGAGACTGAGCCAAACATTTGGAAATACAGAGGGAAAATAAAGTCCAATAAATGTATTTTTGCTGAAAGGCTGGAAAGCAATAGAGAATTGATGTGTCATTCAAAAGTAAGAAAAAAACAGAGTTGCACACACATACGCACACACAAACAATGCCATACAACCCACAGGGTTTGGAGCATCTGACAAGTGTCTTAAATTCTTTCTACACAGATTCAGTTTATTGAATTTTCACAGTGAAATACCACAAACTCCACCATCCAAACCCAGTGCAGGGAGGCCTGAGGTGGCTTCAAAAACACAGCAGTGCAAAAATAAAAACATTGCATCCCATCCAACCCTCTAGGAAGCCTGCAGTGAGGCTGACAGTAACATGATGACTGATAAAAAAAAACAACCACAACCATCAACAGTCATTGTGAATTGCACAGCACAAATTGTGAAATTAAATGGACAAATGTCTTTGATTTAGGATTTGTTGCTACTTTCTGTTTTACTGCTCTTGTAGATGTCACCGGAACATGTAAGCCATGACCTTTGTCTTTTTTACTTGTCAGCATGGCGCCTGTATTGATCTGTTTTGGGTAACTTTTACTCATTTAGACAACCACTTAAAGCCTGTTTTTTGGTCGTGATTTTAAATCTGTACACACAGTAACACACAAACAACACCTTAAATGAAATGTACCCCGACTTCAGCAGCAGTAAACACAGCTAGAGCCTCTTGGACAGAGTTCAAACCCGCTCTGTACCAAAGCACTGTGTGTATCTTCAGCAGATGGGGAAAGCAGGAGGGTGTGTGTGTGTGTGTGTGTGTGTGTGTGTGTGTGGAAGTGTGTGTACTCATTTGTGGGGGTCCCTCGGTGCCTCCTCGGTGCTCTTCACAAAATGACCTCAGGAGTTGTGGGTGCAGACATTTTGGTGCCTTGCCAGCCTAACAGCTCTCTATA
The DNA here is from genome assembly GCF_008729295.1 of Plectropomus leopardus. Taxonomy (NCBI): domain Eukaryota; kingdom Metazoa; phylum Chordata; class Actinopteri; order Perciformes; family Serranidae; genus Plectropomus; species Plectropomus leopardus. The sequence goes on along the minus strand of NC_056471.1, from coordinate 5,813,458 downwards.
CATACATTATGGTATCACTTCAAATCCCATTCTGAACTTGTAGTGTATCACAGGGGACATCACTGTGTGAGTTTGCTCCCTCTGAGAGCCTTTAAAGTACTTTTGAAAACTTTTAGAGCTATAACTAGTCCGAACTAGGTAGTATGTGTAACCCGCAGCCAGGTACATTAATGAAGAAAAAGAAAGTGAGATGTGTGAACATAGTGGAGCATTTAGCAGCTAAAGAGCCAGATATTTCTCTCAAGTGTTGGTGGAGACAAAAACAGAGCTAAAAGCCTGTGTATTAGGAGAGTGAATTTTGGTAGTAAATTCATCAGGTGGCTACAAAAATGACTTCAAATGACTGTTAATGGTCCTCCGTGTGGCTATAATAAGTGGCTATAAAATCAATGAATGCATTTGTAAGGATTTTTTTTTGTAGTTTTCTTAGTTTTATGAAGTTAACCCTAATATCAATACACTGTTATATTAATGTGGTGTAGCTGTGTGCTCTCAATAGAGGCACGAATTTGCTTTCTGGAAAAGCGCAGGTGAAGTTGGAACTTTTTAAAAAGGTAGCGACCAGGCGTTAGACAATGAGCTGCATGCATCCTAGAAGAAACTAAGAAAACAGTCATGGACAATTGCTGCATAATTTTGGAGGAACAAAGCAGATTCAATTGTATCTGCTTGATTTGGCTTTAAGGTAGCAGTGAGATAGAAAGCCAGTAAACCACTTACACTGCAGGATATCATTTCATATAAAAAAAAGTTTGCATCACTAAAATAGATTTTCATATATGATGCTGTTTATTGTTCAGTCATAACCAGGTGACCTCAGTAGTGATTAACAAAATCAAGCTTTTACATTCAGATCAGTGCAACTTCATCCTTGTCGTTGATGTTCATGATGAATGTGTATGGGTTTGCAGTGTGTCCCCTCTTACTCCTGTGTGTGTGTGCGTACGTGCATACGCATATACAGTATGTGTGTGTTTTAGCGTTTGTTTCTGTATTTGGGCATATTTCACAATGACAGATGAATACAACATTGACCAGTAAGAGTATTTAATGGAATGGATGTTCGAGATATGTTTCTCGTTAAAACGTATAGGTTTGAATAATTACCCACCATGCATCACAGCAAGGTTGACGCTGGGCCAATGGGACAGAATCCATTGATCAGGAAGTGTGTGTTTGTGTGTATGTGTGTGTGCATTTTACTCTATTTGTCGCTCTGTATAAGTGTTTGTGTGGGTGATACGCTTACCTTGTTCTCTGGCAGCCACCTCTATCCTCATTAGGTTGCTGTGTGTGTGTGTGTGTGTGTGTGTGTGTGTGTGTGTGTGTGAGAGAGAGAGAGAGAGAGAGACAGAGAGAGAGAGAGAGAGAGAGAGAGAGAGTGTGTACTAGACTGAAGGAAAATGGATTCTGTTGTTATCTCCCAATTTGCCCAGGTGCTTGTTTCAGGCAGTCACTGGAAACAATAGAAATTTGTGAACTAAAATTCAAGAAGAAGTTATTGAAATAATGTCAGTTCTGTTAAAGCCACAAATTTTGCTGCAGATTGCCACAACATTTCCCCTAAAGTGAGCATTTACACAGTCACACATCCTGTTTGCTTTCACTCGAAGATAAATATTAAATCAATTTAGAGGTGTCTGGGCGAAAGAATAGATATTTCCTATAACTCATCCAATGACAGGCTCTCCTCCCAGGAAATGAAGTGATATTTAATTCAGAAAATGCACAGACTGATGATGGAGGATGAAGGTGTGTGAGCACATGATGAGGGTGACGTGTAAATGTACACTTTAATGACTATATATGACCTCCCAGCTACTGACATGAAGTTTGTGTGTGTGTGTGTGTGTGTGTGTGTGTGTGTGTGTGTGTTTGTGCGCGCGTGTGTGTGCGTGTGTGTGTGTGTGTGTGTGTGTGTGTGTGTGAGAGAGAGAGAAAGTCACTGTCGGGACCCAGCTCAATCATTTTCAGTGTTCATTTACTCTCTCTCTTTCTGTCCCTGTTAATGTCTGCGTATAAATGAAAAATGTATTAATGATTGAATATGGTGCAGACAGTGACAGTGCGTTGACTGATGATGTAACGAACAAGCTCATTATTAAAGGTCTTATCACCTCTCACCAGATGCAGTTACACACACACACACACACACACACACACACACACACAGTCTTCACTTCTTGCTCAGCGTCATATATGCATTTGTCATCATAATCCAGATTTTGGCCCCAACTCACCTTTTGTAAAAGTTGTACAAGGATCCTTGTAGGTCAAGGTAATCTGAAGTGCGAAAAAATCTCACATATCTGTACAATATCTGGCACATGCTGTCAGTGGTACACTGTAAAATATGACAAATTGATCTTAAACCTGGCACACAATAAAACATTTTTAAAATAATCCCTTAACTGATTTGTTCAAGTTTATTCAGGTTTCAGAATATATTTTGGCAAGGAAACTTCTGACACATTCACTTATAAATCCTGTATATTATGCAGGGAAAATCAACAGGAAGAACAGAAAAGCATTGCCAGATCTTATGTAACATCTGTAGCTGAGCCTTATAGTGATCTTTCTGCAATTATTTGACAGAAAGATCTGAGATAAAACTACTCTAACCAACAAGGTCTCTTTCACAGGTCACACAATTTATTCTTATGATAGTTACAGTTGGTAGCTTTCATAAAAACAACTTTTTGTCATATTTGCTGAAACTGTTAACAGATCCACATAAAAGTACATGAGACGGATAATCCGTGAAAAAATCATGTCCCCTGATGGTGTGAACGACGACAACCAATTGAAGCCATTTCTAACGCTGCTGTCAATTACTTCAGTTACAGCTTGTGAACTGCGGTCAAACTGTCAAACTAGGCAGCACTCATCAAATATGAATCAAGGTTCTGTTACTGTGTTGCCTATTCCTGGACTCAATGTTAGAAACATGTTTTAGTGTAGTATTCAGTAAAAATGCGAATGTTCGTAAACCAGCCGCCATGCTGGAAACAATAGAGACAGACCAAGCACCGCCCACCAGACAGAGCAAACGTTTTCATTTTACAGCTAAACAGTACACTAAGATATATCTCTGGAAACATTTATGGTGAGAAATTGGCAGTGCAGGAACAGAATCTCAATTCATATTTGATCAATGCTGCCTTGTAGCTTTTACGGAAAACTGTGGTTTATCACAGACCAGATCCCCTTTTTGTACTTTCGTTCCATCATACATTGGATGCACCTAGATTCATACATTCATTCATTCTAAATCTTAAAAATCAGGAAGATTTCCCTAATTTGCAGTTATGTTAAGATACAGAAAAAATACAGATACTAAACAAATCAAAAGAGAACCATAATCAGTTGGGTTGAGTTTATTTTAGTTCAGTTGCACACAGTTAAAACCGCAAATAATCAAGACCATAAGAAAATAATACAGACAGATCCCCGCCACCCACCTTGAAAACAGCGAACAAAGGAAAAATCAAATAAACAAAAACCCCTAACTTACCTTTTTTCAGAAAAATACAACAGATAAATCATAGCAACAAGTCAGTAAACATCAATCCAGTAAAAACCAAGACGTACTTAGAACACAATACAAAATGTAAAGGAAAAAAGGAAATATTTATATACATACACAAATCCAGAAATAATTAAATATCACGAATTAAATGTAATTATCATTTCCTTTTAAATTTTCTTAAAGATGATGACCTCTCAGTAATAACAACTGCACATTTAGGTGAACTGGTTTGAGATTATCGTCTTGAATTGTCCTGGGGTAGTGAGAGTGTCGATCTTGGGAGCTTTGTAGAAATTTTCATGGATTTGATGCACAAAAACTAAAAAGCACATTTTCCAAGTTGGGAGTAAACCTGTGGTGCTTGTAGCAGAGAGACAGTTTGTAGAGCAGTTTTGAAGGGTTCTGTGGTCCAGTCCACAAAATATGTGAAACTGGGTGGTGAATGTCCAGTAAGGGGTTTTTGGGTGAATAGATGTTTATCACACCTTTGTGCCAAAGAGGACCAACCACAGTATGCAGTTGTGAGTGCCATGAGGATCTCCGATAATGACTCTGAGGGCTGAATGATAAACCGAGTCTCGGGGGTCTGAGCGTAGACGCAGCAGCATGTGTGTGCATTATATCACAATAATGTAGGACTGATAGAAAGACTGTCTTTACTATACTTTTCCTTCGACTCAAAAGGAATTGTTTGCCTTTCTTTTCTTTTCCAAATCCTTTAGGCATATGCAATGAGCTGAGATATGTAGAAGAAATAAATACCATGTCAGTGATAGCAATAACAAGAGTTTTTTGGCTGATATTAATGATTTTAATTGACTACAGTTTGTGTGACAGGCCGATGGGCTGTCTTCCCGCTGACACATTCCAACACTGACTGTGAGCGTTTGTGTGTGTGTCTGTTAGATGGCAGCAATTCAAGAAAATATTTAAAAGTTGATGCATTTCTTGCCACGTCAATGTCTTGACAGTTATTGCACCTGCTCAACGTGAGCCTTTGTGAATGAGAGGGAGAGAGAGCGCTATAGCCTACAGATAGCAGAAAGATAATTAGCTAAACCTCCACGGGTGGTCGAGCTGCCCCCAGCCCCTTCACTGGAAATAGTGTGTTCCCATCCATGCTGTCGGTGGGACCAACGGCAGTTAGGTAAGGGTCCCTCAACTGATTTAAATCAACTAATTAGAATCACTAACTATACACTCACACATGCACACGCTGAGGTGTTGGCCTAAAGAAGAGAAGAGGTGGTAGCACCAGGAGGCAGTTTGTTAATGTTTAACATAAAGGACGTGCCAAGTTAATCTTTTTTTAACCCATTTCGAGACAAATTCGAGTTTATGTCAACATCTTTAATTTTTTTTCATGTTTTGAACATCCATCATGCTTTTTGGAATGTTATTGCGAGATGACAAGTCATATAACATGATGAGAGAAGTCGCAGAACATCACACAGTGGAAACAAACATTTATCCACATTTAGAAAATACTGTATCACTTAAGTTTTGCGGAAATCTGTAATGGAAACCCACCTAATGTCTGTGTCCAGGAAAAACAGGTTAACAAGGAGTCAAAGGTCATTAAGCTAACAAGGGGATTGGCGTCCCCCTTTGTCCCCCATCGTCCCCCTTCAAATCGCCTACTGGGGAGAACTGAACTGTCAGCTGCACCTCTTAAGGAATTAGCTCGTACACTGTATGTATCATCTCTATCATATCTATTCCAGGGCTATTTATCTAATCTTGATTTCCATGTCCTTTTTCATTCATGACATTTTTCTTGCTTCTCTCACAGTTTGCTGGTATCATTTTATATTTGTCTGTGGTGATATTGCTGCTGGTGGCATGTGGAGAGATCTCTGGGGTCACAGCCAAATGGATTTTTTATTGTAATCGTCACAGAGCATATTACCTTCTATTGAGACTCATCAGCAGGCCTGGGTTGCACCTGCTGCATTAAGTGCATTTCTGTCTGACATTAGATTTTAAATCAGAGAATCCTTTTTATAATTCTGTTGCAGGACCTTTTCATTGTGACGATGTTACATTTAATATATTCATGTGTTGATAAAAAACAGAGACAAGCAACATGCAGGGTCTCGTACATGCAGTTCCTCTGACATTTAGAGCAGTCTGTTGTTTTGTCCATTTTAACAATCTGCTAAGGCAAAGTGGAAGGTTTAGGTTAAGGACTAATTTACTGAATAATTATAAATGAGTCAATAAGTCTTAGAGCTGCAACGCTCTCAGTTTCTAACCTTTAAGATACTCTGAAGACAGCAATTTACCAAGACACAGAAATAAGTCCAGCACACTGCTTTGGTAGCAGATATTAAATTCAAAAATGTCTCAAAAACTGTCTAGAGGAAGAAAACTCATCCTCTCTTATAGATGTATTCTTCAATTTTTTTTGTATTTTCTGCTAAAATACCTCTGCTTTAACAAACTAAACCCAACCGGATGCTATTCTGTGTGCAAGACCTTGCAATATGATATTATATTGCGATGTTACAACCTCTCAAAACATTTTAAAGTGCTGGTCTGTGCGCTTTAGCCAGCTAAATGTGTTCACCTGGTTCCTGTCACATCCAAGCTCATCAAGTGTTGTTCTTCTTCCTCTGCAAACTTCGTCCCCTCCCTACAGAGCCCTTCATTTTTAATTTATGTCTTTAATCATTCAGCTCTATGTGCAGAGTTAAGGGAGAGCGCTCGTTTCCTCCGTCAGGGTGTCCCTCCAGTGTGGCATCGCTCCGGAGCAGATGGCATCAGTGATAATGATCTACAATGCATGAGCCTATGTGTGTGTGTGCGTGTGAAAAGAGAGAGGTGTACTTTGGTTTAATGTTTCCCCCCGCTCAGCACTTGCACCGGGCTCACATTAAAGCCCATCGATCTCACACACACTTGCCTTACACAGTGTGTTCCACCCTTGGGCTCGGGCTCTCTTCAAGGAGTTGTTGTTGCATCAGAAATGGGCCTATGTATATTTCACACAACACCAGATCATCATAATGACATTACCATAAAGCTGGACTTGCATCATCTTAGCTATGATTCAGCTTTCTGTTTTTCCAAGAGGCTTTGTTTTTTTGTTGGTTTTTTTTTTGGCAGTCCAAAATGATTCACCCTTCACATTCTCTAAGTAGATTTTGGGATAACGGCCAAGAATGTTTTTACTTGAATTTAAAAGAGTAGTACACCATTATTTAGATCTGTTTATTGAATAATAATAACAGGCATCAAACTTAGCTATATTTCATATATTTTATTTTCTTGTTGTTTTGTTTTATTTTGGGATTTTTTGCTAATTTTTCAGGTAATTTTCTTGTACATTTTACTAATTTCTTGCTAATGTTTGCATCATTTCATCATAAGTTTTTAAAAGAAATCAGGCCAGTTTGCTTGGATTTCAAAGTTAAGTCACAGATCTCTATCACAGCTGTTGTGATGTGATCCCATTGCAAGATGGAATCAAGTTTAGTTTTCCTTTTTTTTCCTTTTTAATATCTAAAATCACTCAATACAAATATAGATTGCCACGGCGAGATCAGACGGAGAGGGACATTAGCATCCATTGTTTTCTCGTTGCCACTCGCGTAAACTACTCAGAGTAAAACACAAGAGGTGATGATCTATATAAACACATCAATGATTGTGTGTCCATGTCCTCACTATGCAATAAGCGAGGCGGTGAACTGAGCAAACTCTCAAAAACATCACTGATGTATATGCCTATCATTTACAAAAGGGAGACAACTCACTTCAGCTGACTCACAACTCAAATAGAAACTATCACAGCATGAAGATTAATATGCGTACATGACATGTGTACTCTCTCTCGCTCTCTCTCTCACACACACACACACGCACAGTCTCATGGATAAAAACATGCATGCAGACATGTGCATATATCTTTTCACACAAGCAAGCACATTTGCATACCCATTAGTGCATTCTTGTGATTTGCATCCATTCCATAACCGACAGCACATGCACAGGCCCATACATGCAGACACACACACACACACACACACCTCTGAATGTGTTCTTTTTGAATGGGACGTAAACTTCCCGTCCCCCATTAGAGGACACATAATATGATTCACAAAAACCTGACAAGAACATGTACATGTACACACACACACACACACACACACACACACTCACTCGCGCGCGCACACACGCACACACGCACACACGCACGCACGCACACACACACACACACACACACACGCACACACACACACACACTGTGATGAGTGGAAAATTACTTGTAAGATCTTAAACAGGCATAAAATTTTCAAATACTTTAATGCCCCTTACTCTGCTCTGCTGCTTCAAGGCTCTCCATTTTTATAAAGGCACGAAAAACAAGCTGAACGTAAGAAAAAGGAAGCTTTAGAAAGCAAAGGAGAGATAAAGTGATGAAACGATTCAGGATGTGAGGGACACAGAGAGAAATGACAGACATGCAAGGAGTGCGAAAACAGTAACTGAACGATTTTTTGGCTGGTTGATGAAAGCACTCATCTATTTGTGTGTTTAACATCAGAGCTCCACTCAGTATTCACTGATGGGACACTGTCACTGAGGGTTCATGAGGAAAATCATCTGGCTATTCGCTTTGCACCAAACCAGTGAAATTATTTTAATTTCCCTCAGGATTCTACCATCAGAGTGGCCGATTTGCACCCCAAAAAAATGAGAGTGGTTTCTGACAGGAATAAATGAGTCTTACTGTGAATAGGGCATGACATACAAGTCTAAATGTATCAGGACTAAACATAAATGTCTCCTGCTTCTCTGCTCCGCCAGGCATTTCATATTTCCCCAAAAGGTCAAATCAATTTGATATACAGAATATAATATATCTGATTATGCACACTGAACAGCACACAATATACACATTTTTCACTGTTGTTTTTAGCGAACAGAAAGGCTGACGATGTAGTTAAGTCCAAGCTGAAAATGTCTGCTCACTCAAATAACTCTAGAATACAGTTTTGAGACTCTCAAATGATTATTTCCATGACTGCTTTATGCCATTTTATACTTCTTTAGACTACTTTTATCCCCAACTTTGACAGTATATTAAAGATATGCATAAAAAATATGATTGGTCCATTAGATATGTTGAACTATTACACATTAAAGTTCCTAACATTATTTTACATTGCCATCTTATTCAACATATCTCTTACTAGCATTATAAGCAACTGGTCATATCAGACCAAGTAAGGCTTAGGCAGCAAAATCTCTGATTTAATTGAACAAGGATGCATTTTGTTTCTAATTAATTCAACACTTCATTTGTACAAGAAAGAGTATTTAATCTCTTGTTTTAACAGTAACATGATCCTAGGGAATTTTGGCTGCTAGTTGCACTGCGTAGCAAATATGAGTAGGTGGCAGTTGTGTTTGTATCTCGGTTATAGCATGAGGATGTACAGGCATTACATGCTGTTGAAGTCACAAATATTCCTGCCAGGGTTTTCACTGCAGATGTTAGAAAAAGTACTGAAAACAGTAGGTGGGTTTCCATTACAAAATGCACAAACTAAAATCGCAAATATAAAATACGCCTAATGGAAACACGTCAATTTTGAAAAAGGTTTTTACGCTCACGTGAGGTGGTATTTCAGGCGATTCAAAAAAGCCATATTTCGCAGAACTGCAATGGAAACACTTTTATGGCTTTTATAGGTCACATGATGCTATGGCTATGTCCTTGTCAGTAGGAATTGGCTCCCTCATGATGCAGCAGGCGCTACAAGAGGTGCTAATGCATTGCATAACTCTTTAAAAGTTGAGCGAATCATCCCAAATTTTGAATCTACAATTCCTCTGTGAAACCATGGACTATCACCTCCCATGAATCCCATATGTGGCCACTCCCACGTGTAACTGATTTGCCGTTCCATTATCTCTTGCGTAACACATCTACATCACCTACAATAAGAAATAATGACAGCTAGTGCGGTGGCTGCTATAAAAATAAACCTGCTAATGTTTGGAACGACTATCGCTATGCTTCTTGAAATGTTATTGCGAGAGAAGTCATAACATTACATAACAACCACTGAATGGAAACGCAATCATCTCACAATTGCGTTTAATCGACATTTTGAAAATATCACTTAACTTTTGCACAAATCTGTAATGGAAACCCCCCTCTTGTTGCAGGTAGGGCTCAGTTTATTCTTATGAAAGTTGCTCAGTGGCGCATGAAGTCAAAAAAGTTTGACAACTCAGACATAAAATACCCAGATCTTATACATGACTGAGCCCATAGAATAATCTTTAATTTGGGATAAAAATAATGTCATTGTTTAGCTCTTCTAGACTTCCAAAATGTTCTAAGGCGGAATATGTCACATCTGATGGTGTCATTACACAAGGGTTGTGGTTGTTTGTATTTAAAACAATTTGGCTACTATTTCAAATTGGCTCCAATCTAGCACACCTTTTAGGAGCCTGGTTTTATCAACAGGTACAATAATGCACAAGAAAATTGTAAAAGTGAAGACTGTTAGTTAGCAAACAAAGTACACAATGCAGTTTATTTTCTTTCTTCATTCGTTAAACACATTTGCTAGACCTCAGACGTGCACACAAAGATTTCTTTGAGAACCACAAGAAACCACAAATCTTTGTTAAGCAAAAAACTCCTCATGTTTCCTTAGAACCATGGAAGTGTTTGTTTGTTTGTTTTTATTGAACCTGAGCCGTGACTGTCCACTAAATTTCTCCTGCATACTTATCAGCTGTGACAATATTATTGTAGCATCCGAACCATCAGGAAATATGTAGGCATTGTGTGTTTCAAAAAAACACACTTACAGTACATTTGTACATTATTATGTAGTGGTTATAAGAAAACTTGAAGTTTCAATAATGCTGTGGTTTCGTTTAGGGCAAAAACCACTTGGTTATGGTTGGGAAAAGATCATGCTTTAGCTAAAGATATCCAGTTTAGGGGATACAATCTTGCTGGGAAAGCAGCAATATCTCCAAGAAAAAATTGCTTTTTGTGGCACTATCCAACCGATGGGTTGCTACAGAACACCAATGATTGGAGCCTTAAAAGCCAATGGAAACACAGCAATGACTCACAAAAACACGACCACTTTTGTTAGTCTCAAACAGAGGTCTGAAGCTTGGCAGTCGTCTCACCTCGGTGATGATCTACCACCCCCTCCACCTCCTGATGACCAAGTCAGTGATATACTATTTCACTTAAGAAATGTTGTTATGATAATCATCAATCATACAAATCGAACATATTCATGGTTTGCAGAAACATACAATGGGCCTTTATGGTTTATACTTGGTTTTATACTTTATAAAATGCCTCTGGAATGAGAAACGAAAACACTCCCCCATCACATAATACAAAGTCTAATGTGTCAAAGGTCAGATGAGCCAGAAAGTGTTTGGTTTTTTCACTGGGCAGAGAGCAGCAAAGGTCTAAATGAAATGATCTTTAAAATGCTGAGGTTGTTCCATTTGCTGTACAAAACATGATAGGCCAAACAGCAGGAATAATAAACATCAAGCTGAGAAAATGATGTAATTGTGAATATTGCTTTAAATGTTAACAAATGTCCTCACATGTTCCATTAGGAAAGTTTCCTTTATTGTGAATCTTAATGTCATGAGATTTTCAAACTAGAAATGTAAAAAAGGTCACATCTGGTTTGACACAACTGTTTTCATTCCATCTGTGGAGATAAAGACTGCAATAATGCAGTGTTTGTTTTAATCTACTTGGAGCACCTGGTGAGCTTAAATTATCAGATCAGGACAATTCAGATAGCGTCAGCGTGTTGTTAAATCAGAGAAAAAGTTACCCAAGTGACTTTCACACTTTCAGAACTTTCTGGTGCTCATACAAGTTCATATCTGATGACACACATGCACACACAGTCACAAACCTTCAAGTTCAAGAAAATGCCAGATTTCTATCCCCTGCAACAATTGCAGTAGAAGATAAACACTAGAACAAACTTTGACTACTCAGTCTAAGGGTCTTTCTAGTGATTATTGCTCTGTCTGACCTAATGTTGCAGAACGCACCGCACTACCTTACTGGAAATGGTCAAATCTCAAAAGGTCAAATCTCATCTGAAACCTAAAAAGCATTTGAAGCAGCACCACCCTGAGACAGCTGCAGTTTGAGTCTTTGTAATCTGGTGTTGGTAATTAGTTTGTCTGGTCGATGTTCACAATTAGGACATAGATCACAAAAGGTCTGAAATGCCCTTTGCACTGACACATAGTGGATGCACTTGACTGTCAAAATGTAAATTTAAAACACTCTGTGTGCATGTGCTACTTCTTATGTGCCCCTGGCGGTAAATGTTCTCTGTATGCCTCCACACCAGCAACAGCCAAGGCCAGAGGGATTATAGTTTTGGGTTTGTCCATCCCTGCGTGTCTGTTCATACGTCCATCCAGTTCTTGTGAACGCAATCTCCAGAAGCTTTAAGGAAATTTCTTTAAATTTAGCCCAAATATCCACTTGGAGTCAACAATAGACTGATTTGAATTTGTTGGTAAAAAGTCGAATATGTTTTTTTTTTGTCTAAAACTCAAGAATTCTTATACTAATAATGACAAAATTTCACGTCTAATAGAATAAAATACTGTGGTGACATTTCATTCACTGTGACACCTGAATGTTCTTCACAAACACTTTTTTGGCCATTTTCAATGTCTTAAGTAAATTGGTGACACTAATCTTGGGTGCCAGTCTTGAAACTGTGCTGATTGTTAAGATTTTTCTGTGCTGCCAAGTTTAAGATGTACGCAAAGCGTTCATGAGTGTGGACAGATATGACCGCAAACTGCAACTTGCATGGTTGGACTCTTGCATTTTCACTGCAAACAGTTGGGTTCCACCTTTGGCTAATGGACCATTGTTCTTGATCTTTACAGACAGCCCGGATTCCAAGATAAAACTCTGTAATCACTCAGGAACAATCTAGTCTACGCTGTAATAATTTAGACTTTATGTAAGTAATGGTTGTCACATAGACATAGTAAACAAAAACAGCTGCACAACATTGACAGAGCTTAGTATAGTCTTATTAATAGCTCGTTCATGCTGTTTTTCGGGGTAAAAACAAATATCTGTAAACTGCAAAACTAAATCAAACGGTTTCAAACGGTTTATGGTCCAACAGTTGCAGGCTGTAAAACCAAAACAATGAGCTGAGAGATGCTAAAAAGCTACAAAGAGCTCAGAGAAGCTGCTGAGATGGGTAATAACTCTCTGTGAATTTGTCACCTCAAGTCCAGTTGAACGCTAGAGTATACTGTATAAAAACAATGGACATAGCCACTGTGACGTCACCCATTGTTTTGTGCACTTTTGAAGTCATGAGTCCGCCATCTTGGGTTTTTTTAAGCCAGAAGTGCAATGGTACCTTGTTTTTGTGGCATTTTCAATCTTCTTGTCCACCTTCACAGATCTTCTGCGCAGCATCCATTCAAACATCACACAGTCAACATCCATTTACAGCGGCCCACACAGTGACTCTTATGTTGTTGTTTTATTTCCTCTCTTTACTTCCTGTGAATCATTACTTCCTGTGAATCATTACTTCCTGGGACTGCTTGGTTGAAATTAGCCAGTGCCTTCAGCCTAATGGCTTTTACCACACATATGCCCACATAGACGCACGCACACAATTTCACATGAACAACATACTGACATTTTCAAGACAAGCAAGCATATTGAATAGTTCAAAGATCTCAAATGCATGCTCGTGTGTGTGTGCGCGTGTGTCTTTTTACGAAGCTGCGGGCTAAAGTAAACAGCAGCCCAATCATTATCATCTATTCATCGCACACCTTTTGATATTCAAATTTTTATTCAGGTTATCACAGACCAACTATTTTTCTTCTCTTTCAGAGAGGTGGCCTTGTGAATTAATGGCACATGGTGTTGGTGTGTCGGGCGCTGTGATAGATTTTTGCTCATTTTGCAGCTAGTGGTGTTGAGTGTAACTACAAGACAGGAGGAAAAAAGTGTCTGGTCAGATCAAAATGGTACCATATGATGTTGTATAAAGTGGCAATGGTATTGTTCAATATGTCTTTTCTCCTAACTTTCTATAAATAAAAAAAAACTGACATAAGCACGAAACAGTAATGCAGACTTTTCATCAGGCACTGTTCTGGGGTGTGACTTGATAAAGACACGGATGTATGTAGGAGAGACGCACTGCACCACTACTTAATCACTACTGACATAGCTCCTACTGCGTCTCCTTCTCACTTTGACGCAGTCAAGTTCACAATTAGTCCCCAGAATATCAGGCAGGTGCAGGCAGATACTACAGTGACACTTAATCTAGTTTAGAGGTGCAGTTCATCCCAAATTGAAAATGCATATTTTTCTTCTTACCTGTTGTGCTGTTTATAGATCTTGATTGTTTTGGTGCGAATTGTTGAGTGAATTGTTGTAGAGATGTCTGCCTTAGCTCCAATATAATGGAACTAGATTGCACTTGGCTTGTGGTGCACAAAGCGCAAAAAAATAAAGTAATTTACAACACTCAAATGTGACTGTCCAGAAATCCTGACCCAGTTTCTCATAATAATCCACAGACCTTGTTGTCAGCAGCTTCATGTAGGAACAATTTTCTTACTACTAAACTACACCCGCCAACCCTATCACCACACAGAAAGAATTGTGCATCTACACACTTTCCACTACAACTAATTTTGATGATATACTGTATGTTATATATTATGAGTATTTGTACCTTTATTTGCTATATTTATTCATTTATTATGGTATGAACTGGTGTGTTGACTACTGTTGCAAACCAAATTGCCCCTGTAGGGATATCTAATCTAATCTGATCTAATCTATCTACTCATGGATGTTTAGATGATGTAAAGGTAAGTGTGTCCTCTTTGGTTTAGATGTAGCACAAGTTAGTTTATTGGTGGCAGGTAAGATAGCAGTAGATGTACGCTTCCTTCTGCACTGTGATGGGGTTGGCAGTTGTAGTTAGGCAGAAAAAAAAGTTCCCTCACAGCAGTATCTGTGGATTATCTTAAGTAACCAGGTCATGATCTCTCGGGGGAGGGGAGACATTGAGTTTTTCAATTGTTTTTTCTTTTTTATTTGTTGGTTTGCTTTTCTCTTTTCATTTCTTTTTTTTTTTTTTTTTTTTTTTTTTTGGAGCACCACAAGCTTAGTGCCTTCTAGTTCCATTATATTTATGAAAAGGTAGACATCTCAAAAGCCAATATTGTCATGGACCTTATACTTGGCAACTTACATCAAAGCAATCTAGATTGATAAACAGTTTTGATCTTTGGGTTAACCGTCCCTTTAAATGAATAGTCCTGCAGTGTGTTCTGCCATGTGATTTAAGCAACACACACTGATGGAAAAAAAAAAGTGAAAATGTCCACATCTCCTGTATATCTTTTTACTATTCATATTCTGTGCATATTCCTCTGGAAGACAGCAACAACTAAAAGCATCGTGACATAGCACAGAGGAAAGGAAAGGTACAGGATGGGAATAGAGGACAGAACAGACGAGGAGGAGGTCTAGGTGAAGGGTTGTCTCATTAATCTCAAAAGGGTGCAGCGGTCCCTTCAGAATGCAAATGAAACTATCAGTCTTATCAGAGATACAGAGAGAGGGATGGAATGATAGAGGCATTGACGGGGTTATTGGGGGGAAAAGCTGAAGTACAAGGTGGAAAAGAAAAGTAAAGAAAAGACAAACTGGGACACATAGATGCCTCTGAAAATCACAGTAATTAAACTGTGAGGCACATGCAAACACTGTATTGACTGAGCTTAGTTACCAGGGTTGTTGTTGTTGGACAGTTGAGAGGTGGGGTGGGGGGGTGGGGGTGTATACAGTTGAATATTCACCTGTACCTGTACATGTACACCTGTACACACACACATTCTTTGAGCTCAATGCTTAAATCATTGTTTAGCACATCAACATGCTAACATTTGCTAATCAGCTCTAAACACAAAGTAAAGCCGAGACTGATGGACATATCATCATCATCATCAGTATCGGGCAAATGATAATAATAAACACTGACTTGATGATGGGTCTAGATGAAAAATCAAAAGGTCATCAAAAGGTTGTTGTGATCAATCCCAAGGGGGGAATGAGTGCTGGTACTAAATTTAATGGTTATCTATTCAGTAGTTGTCAAGACACATAAAAGCTCTTTAGGATTCATCCTCTGGGGCACGCAAATGTCTGTGTATAATGTTTTAGCTATTCATTTTGTAGATTTTGAGATATTTTAACCTGGACTGAAGTTGTAAAGAACCTTATAATGAAGGTGGACTATTTATGATTATTTGGTACTTCAACTTTGTAGCATTGACAATGAAAGCAAGCAAGTCTGTCCACACACTGAAATTCTATATTTTCCCCAGATATTTATTTATTTATTCCTTTTATAGCACTTAAATTCTGGTGGATTTCAAAGTGGTTATTGTTTGCTTAGATCAAGGTGTGAATATTGGGACAGAAATTGGGAATATTCATGTTTACATTTTTTTCTAAAATTGAAAAAAAAAATGGGTAGGGTTTGATGATTCTACTCCTTTTCGGACATTAAATCCTTACGTTTGTTTATTGAATATATCCGATGAACATTCTTCTCTCCTATTTTATTTGGCATATTTGAAATAAAGATCTAACAAACTAGTTAGAGGCAAACATTTAGAGGAAAAGGCACCCAGCTATAGATGTATGAAACTCAGTTTAGTTGACAAAATGTTTGTTTTTTTTAATTGGTGTACATGCTACAGATATTTACAACAAGAGAATGTAAGACTCCCTTTAGGGCCAAAAACAATGATGAATAAAAATATCAAATGTTTAAATAATAACCTTTTGTCATTTTCATAAATTTCCTGTTAAAGCTAAAGGGAGCCACTGGAGAGGGGCTAAAAATCTGAGTGTGGCTCTGAAACCTAAGGTTTCCTACCCCCTTCTCCAGGGTCACGCTATGGATGCTGTCTTGAGTCAAATTCCAATTTTTATTCAGCTTGCCAATTTTGCTAATTGAAAGTGTCAGCTCATTTGTTAAAGAAAAAGCATACACTCTTCACTGTTCATGAAAAATCAGTTATCTCCACTACTTCTTCCATGTCATATTCCTTGTTTAATCATCAGTGTGTGAATATGATCATCACATGATCATCAGCAATTGATAGACACCGGAAATCAACCTCTTAATCCTAGTGTTAGTGCATGTGCTTGAACACAGCTTTCAGAGAAGAATGGGAGCACTGAAACACGACAGAGGATTATTAGAAACTTGGAGGCTGTGAGGGGAAAGGTGTGGGACAGCAGAGAGCATTGATGTTCGCAATCCAGCGAGGTGAAATTGAGAGGTGCTTCAGGTGGAAGCAGAGAGTGTCTGTCGGTCATCAGAGTTGAAAGGCGGTGAGTCAGTCAACCTGCAAAGAGACAAAAAGAAATCATGAGGTGAGACAAGCTGTGCACTGAGCTGCCCCCGCGACTGAGGCGGCATCTCATAGGTGCGAGAGTCGATGTGACTCTTTATATTTGCCTTCACGATGCTGCAGGGCAGTGATCAATTGGTGGAGCAAAGGCTAGCACTCTCCTTGGGAGGCATCCTTAGAAAATAGTGTACTGTGTTGCTCGACAGCAACACTGCAACCGTTTTTCAGGCTAACTCAAATCTCAGACCCACTGTATTATTTGTCACTCTCCAGCTCTCTGACCTGTCTGGTTTTTCATTTAGCGCTGTCTGTCCTTGTACCACTACTTTGGCTGCTTTTATCCTTTTGACAGAAATGCTTGTAGATTAAAGCAAAGCTGTTGGTTTGATTTCTTTTGGTTTGATTGAAAGTTGACATACAGCACACTGATTCAGTGAATGAATGAAACACCAGTGTTCCAACTTTTCTTCCCAAAAATTAAGAAACCCCTGTTTTTTTTTCTATTTAAACCTGCTTTACATATTGATACGTTGATAGAAGCTATGAACGTGTGTGAATTAAGAAATGAAGTGGATTTTCTCCTTTTCCTTTCTGTTTTTCTAGATTTAAGATTTATTGTGTGCAAATGATAAGCCCCTTTATATGACCATATATGCCTGCCAGACCAAAGCTCATGACATTAAAGTAAAGTTATTGATTTCATTTCTTTTTGGTAGGTGACATCCAGCACATTGCTGCAGTGAATAAATGAATCACCAGTGTTCTAACTTTTCTTTCAAAAAATGAAGACGTTCCTGCTTTTTTCCTATATAAACAGTTTTACATATTAATACTTGGATAGATACGGTGAACATATGTGTGAGGTAAGAGATAAGAGGATTTTCTCCTTTTCCATTCTTTTTTTTTTAAGTTTAAGATTTAATATGCGCAAATGATGAGCCCCTTTATATTATGATATATGTCCGCCTGAACAAAGGTCATTAGTGAGAAACTTGTGATAACCAACCTTATGTATATGTCTTCCTCTCTCACAGCTCTGCAGACCACGCAGCCTCCCAAGGTCCTTTTCCCCCCAGAGAGACAAGACACAGTGATAGAAATCACACCCGGTAAGGACCAACAGCATTACTCTGTCTCTTTATTGTTTGTAATCCTTAAGGTCCTCTTGTTTCTTTTTTTAAATGCTGTTGCTATCTTTGGTGCAAAGTGCTCTCTCTGTGGTGTTTCTTCATGGCATAGCATGCGTGTGTCCCATTGGAACACCACCATGGACACTTCAGCTTTTTCCCCATCACGGCAGAAGTAGACAGCTTAAGTGCCACTCTGTGTGACCGTCAGTCATAAATAAACACTTAAGCTGGAATTTAATATGATACAAGGGTTAATGGGAGTCCTTTCAAAGAGCGTATGCTCAGGCTACAAAGCGACACCAAAACCCCTCGACACAGAACTATAATTTCACCTTAACCCTGTGCATGGGAGAGGTGTCTCTTTCCTACCATGCCAATGCTGCACAGATTTGATGATAGTGATTTTCTGTCTATGATTATGCTTTGAGTGGAGCTCTTTTCTGTCTCTGGCACTTTGCATGCTAATGACCCAGGTCTACCTCTGTGTATGGTATCTTACTGATGTCATTATTGGCTCTCACCAAGAGGTTTTCTGCATTGAAACCAAGTGGTGGGCACCCAGTGGTATACACACATATGCATCTAATATGCTCACACAGCTGGACCGTCCACCAAAACATTGGACAAGAGATGTCTGGATTCTCTTGCCAGGATGCCTTTACTCTACGATATCTTACTCCCAGTTTATCAAATACTGCCACTTTGTCATTGATGTTGGCATCAGATACCAACACATCGAGGCACCTTTTGTGGTAGTAGTGGCAGTGTGTGGTGACACCAGCATTTACCATAGCATAAAGAGCAATGAAACCTGTATAAAATTGGTGTGTGGGTCAAACGAGCATAGGCCTTTCACCCGTGAGCTTGCATTTACTGTGTGACCTCAAAAGTCAATGGAAATATTTTATTAGCAATGTAGTGTGCTAGTATGTGAAGCGTGCTAGGCTATAAACTATATGTTACATAATGAATGTCACATGGAGTTATATGTTGGTAACAACCGTACTTATTTTAAGCCAATTTTTTTTAACCTAATTTGGTGCTTTTGTTGCCTACACCTGAAGAAGTAAACCTATAACTGATGTTTTACCTTTGCTCTAAGTTTCTTGTGAAAAACACTGTCCATGTAACAAGTAGAAACTGTACATGTTCCTGTAAAAAATTAAATATATTTTGAAAAGACACAGTGCATGTACCAAAGGTAAACTGACACACCATGTATGAACGTCCAAAACAAATGCAGGAGGGTTCACATTTTGATGCGTAAGTCCATTGACAAAGCTGCAGTATTTGATGAGTTGGGATGAGAACAAGTGGCTTTACAAAGCAAATAGTGGTTTGCTGCTATATTCATGCTCTGAGTTTCCCATACAGCTCCTTTAATTAGACTTTTTATGTGTATCAATAATGGATTATTATAAAGAGCCTGAGTGATTGAACTGGACACCATGCCCTTAGATGGGGCCACATTAATTGCAATGCTCCAATCAAGTCGTCTGCATTACAGGGTCCACAAAGGAAGCACATTTGCAATCAAAACCAGATAAGATCTTTGATTGTATTTTGGGAAAATCATGATTATGCATATGAAGTATGGTCAAACACTTGATTGTGTAGTTTTGGCTTGGGAGTCTTAGATAAATGGTTATTGTTTGGTGAATATCATAGTTACTTTTATTAAGAGGGTGGATTTAATTGCAAGTACTAGTATCGAGAAAAAAGTCTTGCTATAGGCCAGAATACGTGATGGGACCTGCATATCTGACTGCGGACACCAGAACCACTTCACTGGCTCGGTCTGTTCTTGAGATCTTGATGAAGAGATATACTGTACTGGACCCTGTAGGCCTGTCTGTAGGGAAGTCAGAGGTTAGCTTCATGTAGAGCGCAGCAGGTGTGCAGCTGGTGAGGGTTTTGTGTCTGGGGTCAGGCAGTAGAAAGATGGTGCCTCTGTGAGCTCTCTGCCGGCCTCCTGCTCTCAGCCCGTCTGCACTCCACCCGTCCCCGTCCTGCTGTGTTTTCGTTCTTTCATCTCCTCTAAGTCAGCGATTAACAGTGACTTATGAGCAGATATGTACTCAATCCAATTTGCTCTGTGCTAAAACATTTACAGAGCCTGCGCAGGATTCGCTACAGCGCTGCCTTATCTACTGATGAGAACTGGCCGATAGTCAAAACCATGACATTTTCAAATTCAGTCTTTTCACTTTGATTCGTCTTTACTGGCAGATTTTCAGATGGAGAGTAAAGCATGTTTGGATTGGCAAACTTATATCAGGCTCAAAAATGTCACTTTAACTGTGTGAACAATAACACGAGAGCAAGAGGAAACAGGCGTCAACCAGGAACGTGAACAAAAAAACAATAAGCTGCTATGACAACAACAAGAAAGGTCTGATAAGACAGGAATTAAAAAATTGAAAGGATCTCACTGGGATTTGCTTGTACTAAACAGTGTGTGTTGTGTTGTGCTGCGGGCCCGGTTGGCTGGCTTCCTTGCCAGCTGTGTGTGTGTGTGTGTGTGTGTTTTCAAGTGCATACATTCGTGCTTTCATGTGTGTGTCCCGCTGTTCTGCAGCCTCTCTGACAATGTTAGCACTGTAGGCAGAAATGTGTTTGGATGTGTGCACGCGTGTGTGTTTGTGTGTTGTGTGTTTCCATTAACTCCAGACTGATGTAGTAACAAATAGGCCCTAAGGCCTCTGTACACTGATTGCAGCAGGGACACCTTTTAATGGGCACTGCAATCTCACCCCCCTCCAACACCCCCACCACCCACACACACACTCACACACAGAAAAGGGGCTGCACAGTAAGACACACACATGTACA
This sequence comes from Plectropomus leopardus, assembly GCF_008729295.1. Classification (NCBI taxonomy): domain Eukaryota; kingdom Metazoa; phylum Chordata; class Actinopteri; order Perciformes; family Serranidae; genus Plectropomus; species Plectropomus leopardus. Next base: position 5,792,497 of record NC_056471.1, on the reverse strand, counting down.
CACACACACGCACACACTGTACACACTCTCTCTCACACAGTCATAGTGTGACCCTGCGGTACATTTTTAATTATCATCTTGTTTTAACCTGGGGGAGATTTACATCAGCAACCACAGTTATGTTGTTCATTTTCCTCTATTTCCTCTCTCCTCTCTCACTCTCTCTTACTCTATATTCACTTTTTCTTTTTTCTTTTCCTCTTCCCTTTTCCCCTCATTCTCTGCTAACTGTTGTACCTTCTTTTCCTTTCCTGCTTCTTTTCATCCATTGTTTTATTCTGATTTTTTTCCTCTCCGCCACCTCGCATCCTTCCTCTCCCTCCTCTGCTTTTTTTCTCATTATTCTCTAATGCTGTGGGTTATAAACACAATTCATTATGCTCATTGTTATTATACAGACGTGGGCTACAGGCAGCACACACAGAAAAAAGCTATAATTAAAGATTGATTCATGATATAAGTATTAAACATGTCTTTAAAATAATATTCAGGAAGGAAGAGCAATGGTGCCTGAGGAGTCATTTGCACATCCTCTGAAAAAAAACAGCTTTAAAATCCTTCACTATCAAAAGTGTGTAGGTGTGTAATACTATCAACTTCTACTAGCAGATTAGAAAGTCTAAAAAATACCTTTAAATAAATATATTATCTAAATGTCAGATTCATTTATTAGAAGTCTTGTTATTTTTGCAGTTTCTGAACTTCAGTACTGTTCAGTCAGAAAGAGATGACTAGAAATTAAACCTGAAATAAAATATAAGCATGGGCTGAAAACAAGTCACAGCTAGTCAATTTTTTTGATTAACTCTTTGAAACCTGGCTCAACATCACTTTTTTGTGCTGCATTCAAACGCCTTTGAGAATTATTTAAACCTCTCAAACCCAAAGAATTTGGTTTGATTTCATGTGAAAACTTTGGGGGAAAGGCAATAAGCAACTTTGCAAGAAATGTTCTGAAATTGCAAGAAATTAGTAGATTAAGAATTTATTTTAAAAAAAGAGTTTGGGAATGATTTCCAAAAAGCTATAATCATAATTGTCATAATTACATATTTAAAAGTATGTTACAGAATAATAGAATTTAATATAAAGCACTTCCTCTTTTAATTTCTCCTTTTTTACTTTGTTTTTTTAATTTCTTTTTTTCTCATTTTCAGATCATTTTCTTGTAGATTTTTACTATTTTTTGCTAATTTTTTGGGTAATTTCTTAAGTTGCTCATTGCCTTCATCCTATATATGTTTTTGAAAGAAATCCAGCCAATATGCTCAGGTTTAAAAGGGTTAATCCCTAACAGTAATGCCATTATCTTGAGGTTATTCAGGCAAATTCTGAGGCATATTTAACTCATTCATTTGTCACAACTTCAATGACTCGCCATTTTTCCCAGTGTGAGCCAGAAGAATAGAAGTGACAACACTGACTGATGAATGTAGACTAGAGAGTGAAAATTAATATAGAATCAGTCTGATGAAAATGCACATAAACTGAAGCATGATAGATTGTGATACGACTTGATAAATTAAACACAATTTGATTTAATAACTGGTAATGTGAAATGTTCCTTTCATTCATCACACGCTCAACAAATCGCTCTGGTTCATCCTTTAAGTCAGTAATTTGTCTTACAATGTTCTCAGACCTAAATGTCAGTCATATTTAAAGCCACTGAGGCTCATCTAATTGCTCAAATGTCGATTTTTTTCTCTCATCTGTCCCTCCGATCCAAAACTCTTCCAGTGTCTGACCCCAGACTCCATCTAATCCTTTAAATTCACTCTACCCTCTCTCTATCACTTCAGCATGGTTCAGTGCGTGTAGCTGTGATCATATAACACCTCCTGATGCCCTAATGTATGTATAAAAAAAAACTTGTCTTAACCCTTTGAAACCTGGGCAAATTGCCCTGATTTTATTCAAGAACATGAAAAAAGGCACTGAGCAAATTTATAAGAAATGATCAAAAGAAATTAGCATTAAATTAGTAGAAGTCACAAGAAAATTTCCTGAAAATTAGCACACAAAAAAGTAAATTAATAATGATATAAATTAAATAAATAAAGAATTTACCAACAATAATTTACTCTCTCTCTCTCTCTCTCTCTCTCTCTCTCTCTCTCTCTCTCTCTCTCTCTCTCTTGCGTCTTGTTTGAGTTTTTTTTCTTGTTACAAGAAAACTGATATCAATCCAGGTGTCAGAGGGTAAAGAATGGTCCTAGACCGTGACCAATGCGTCAAAAAAAAAAAAAAAAAAAGAAAGTAGTAGTGGACTAGGAGACTTTGTATTAAGAAGCTAAAATTACTTAAGAAAAAGTTGAGGTGTGACTCTTCACTTTAAGAAAGTTGAGTTTGATTCTTAACTACGGACGCAGTGACTGTGAGGTGTCGGAAAATTAGGACCTCAAAATTTACTCAAGAGAAAGAAGAATCGGCTGATAGCACACGTCCAAAGGTTATGACCACAACGTGTCAGATAAGCCATCATGCATTTATGCACTCCATGTCATCAATACTATAAAACTTCAGTTAATAGCCCGGGCTAATATTTGCTTCGACCACTAAATTCAACAGGCTTTTAAGTCTTTTCACATAAATCTGTTGCTCAGCGAAGATGGAAATACAATGAAATTTAATCTGCCTTTTTTTATCTCTTCATTACAATGGCATTATTCCTGTCTTCTTTGGTGCTCGTGGTTTCAGTAAAATGAACTGAATAATTGAATTACAGAGAATCTCACCAAATGCGCACACATTAAAAATAGTTGGAACACTGATGCACACAGTGGACAGATGCAAACACCACATTTAGATTACAACTGAGGCTATTTTTGCCTCATTAAACTGACAGAAAGCATATCTTTGATTTTCTGTTACCAGAGCAAAATGACCAAATATCTGTTGCTTCCAGCTGCTCAAACCCGCGATTTTATGCTTTTCTCTGTTCTGTGATTATGAATTTAACTTGATTTTAACTGTTGATCAGACAAATCAAAAAAGTTTGAAGACATCATCAGGCCTGCACTCATTAAAATCATGATGGATTTACTGTTTTATGAAATGTGATTACTTCATTATTGAGATAATTGAAGAAATAATAGATAGATTAAACTATTCTGAAAATGGTCCACATTTTAAGACAAACAGGAAAATACGCTCATAAACTTTCAGATTTTCACACACACACACACACACACACACACAGAGTAGTATTAGGTGCCAGCGTGAGGCAGGCTGTGAGAGGCAGGGTGAGATAAGGAGGCAGGCTTTCTGTCTTCCTCTTTCTCCCCTCTTGTCTCTCTTTCTCCGTCTGTCTCCGTCTCCTTCTCCCCCCAACGTATTTATCTCTCTCTGCGTCCGTCTCCATTCGTTCCTGCGAGGTGTCTGCCTCTATCTTACTTTCCTTCCATCTGCCTGTCTTCCCTTCACCGCTCTCTATATCTCTAACCGTCCCTTTGTCTTTCTCTCACAGCTCATTCAGTCTTTTCATTCATGTGTCTCAAAACGGCGATGCGTCATGTCATTATTCCCTTTCAAACTGTCACAGAGCGATAACGTGAGGTGGGAGGAGTGCACGATGAAATGAATGCAACAAAGGTCTCCATATTTCACATTTTCATCCGTGAGAGAGACTCGGCTTGTGTTTGCGGTCGTTAGTCATCCTCAACCATGTAATTCAGAGCAGAATAATGTAGCACAATGGCTCCAAAGTGTCAAATTATCTGCAACAATAGCACAGTTAATATGCAGCATTTATTCATTTATTTTTGCTTGCCCAGTTAAGGCTGATAAAAACCTTAAGTGTGGAATCAAACCTGAACAAAAACTCGTTTGAAGAAGTAAATGAAAATAAGTGAGAAGGTCAAAATGGGATTAAGAGGGAAAAGGAAAAAAAATAAATGTGGAGGGAAACATCGGAAAGGAGGGAGAAAGAAAAAAAGGAAGAGGGGGAGGACAGAAAGAAGGAAAATAGAGGATGGAGGGTGGGAAAAAGAAAGGAAAGAAAAGAAAGACAGACAGAAAGTGGGAAGGAGGATGGAGGGTGGAAGGAAGAAAGAGAGAGAGAAAGACAGAAAAAGTGGGAAGGAGGGTAGGTTGGAGGGAGGGAGGGAGTCAGAGAGAAAGAAATGAAGGAAAGAAGAAAAAAGAAAATGAGGGGGGAGGTAAAGAGAAAAAAGGAAGGAGGGAAAGAGAAAAGAAAGGAAGGAATGAGCAGAACAAGTGAAAGTCAGAGAAGAAGGAGGAGGAGAAAAGTAGGAAAGGAAAGGAAAGCGTTAAGTGGAGGATGAAGGAAGGACAGATGGAAGAATGATAAGAAAAGGGTGATCAATTTAAAGAGGGATGCAACAAAGAAGTAAAGAGAAGGTGCAATTAGCAAGAAATGGGTACGAAATAGTAAAAACGCAGAAGAGAAAGCGAAGAGAAGTGGAAAACCTTTGATGCTCTTTAATAATAATAATAAGTGGAAAATAGGTAGAAACCAGGAGGAAGTTAGAAAAGGGAGGTAGGAAGTAAGGAAGGACACACACCAACCGATAAGACTATCACGTTATGGGAGTATCTGAGTTTCCTCTTTATCACTGTCAGCACACATATACACTGTTTCTGTTTTCCTCACTCTCTCCATTCACTCCCAACACACACACACACACACGAGACACAACACATCAGAGCACATAATGTACAGGCTGTCTATATCAGTGTCATAATGTGCAAACACACATACACACAAATCTCTCCCGGTGACTTTATTTAACATGGTATATGCCGTTGAAAGAAAGAGAGAGAGAGCACAGAGGGACAGTGAGAGTTCAGCTGATCGAAGGGATTGAGAAATAATTACACGTGAAAGGATGATCGATATGCGATGAAAGCACGATAAAGAATGGGCTCTGCTCTTTCTTTTGCCCTCGCTTTCATTTGTCATCAGCTTGCTTCATGAATATGGTAAACAGCTTTTGTTTGTAACCTTGATGGAGAAGGAGGGACTGTTGGAGAGAGACTGAAGGGAGGTAGAGCAAGACGAGGTGAAGAGGGTGAGAGAGGTCTTTCAGCAACGTGAACATCAGTTTGATTGGTTTTCATTGGCAAACAACAGCAGTGTGAGCGTCTCGAGTTTGGAGAAGTGGGTTTGAGACTGCAAGGTCAATGGTTGAAGTCTTTCAACAGGCCAGGGAGTGTTAGCAAGGAGATGGAACTATTCGTATTTTTCCATCAGGCCCCCAGTTACCTGTGTCTTTGTGTGTGTGTGTGTGTGTGTGTGTGTGTGTGTGTGTGTGTGTGCATTCATGTTCCTTTTTTTGTTTCTTCTTGTTTCAAACAAATTTGACAAACATGTATAGGGAATGTTATCTTCTGAGAAAAGTTACTATTAAAGTTGCTACATTACAGAAGTCGGATATTTACAGCAGTGAAAATAAGAGACTCGTTTGCTCTTTAACCCAAAGACATGCACACTTGCTTTACCCTTTACCATTATAATGATATTGTGAAAAAAAATGTTAAGTCTGTTAAAAGTCTACTTTAAATCATAAAACATTACATGACATTTTGGTCTGTAAATAGCATGTACCTCTAATTCCACAAACAATACACTGTGAAAAAAAAAGTAAAAAAGAAATGATTGCAGCAATGACTGCCAAACAAAAAGAGCAAAATATCCAAATTTTATCCAAATGAATTGCAAAACTTACATTAACTCATTTTTTAAATCACTTCATTAAAGATTTTACTTGGAAACACTGTAATTTTACAGAATTTGTCTTAAGTATTAAGATCCAACACCTTCAATAGAGTTACCACATGCTCAGCATTGTCAAATAACAGTTTTATTTTGAAAGACAAAATAAGCTTAAAAAAAATAGATTGTGTAAAACTGATAAAAAACCACCCCAAACTCTAGTAAACAGATACTGAGCAGTGTAGATTGAAGTAATTCATGTCATTCACTATTTGTATCACTCAGTTATTGCCAGCAAAAATCAACTTTAAAGCAGCGTTAGTAGATTTCTGGTCACTGTAAACACAACAAAGAAATTATATAATCACCCCATTAAGTCTTGCGGTGAACATGTTTTGAAACAGGTGACTTTTTATACTACAAGGAGCAACATTAGCATTGATTTAGAGCTATGTTTCTGATCACATGACAATTGTATGTCCATCATTTTCTCCCTCTCTGGCTCTTTATGTGTGACTCTTTCGCTGCTAAAAGCTCCACTATGTTGATCAACTAGTCACTGACTATAAGCAGCTTCCTGGTGTGGGTTCATCATATGAGTAGGGCTGGGGCCACGCGTCATCATAATCGATTAAGAGAATACGTCGATTCACGTAATCGATTACATGACAACGTGTGTCGACGCGTCACACCATTTCACACAGCACAGGTGATGAGAGCGTGAGAAGCGCCGTGCGTGTTGTTTTTTTGTTTCGGCGCTTGTGTATCCAGTTAGAGCGTGCACACTACTCGCCCGAGCAGCGCCTGTCAGGCGCGTCTGAGCTGCGTGTCAGCTGCAGCACATCTAGAGAAACAGTGCCTCGCTGTTTTTTACGTGTGACGCTCGCGTTTGTGAACTCTATACCACTTTATACTGCAGTTTAAAGTCTCTCTCTGTCACAGAGATGAGGAAATACAAAGATGTTTGTTTTACCTCAACTTCCTTGCTTCCCTTTCAAAACAAAAGATTTCTGACTGTGGACAGAACGCCATCAGTTGCTGATACAATGCATTTTATTTTGAAACATTTACAGGGCGGGGTTGTCAGCTGTGCAGGAACTTGTATAACTTCATAAATGAGAGGAATATGTGCTTATAAATATGAAAATACAGCACCCATATCAGCTGGCAGCGATATGCCTGAAGGCCCAGTTAAGACTGGTCTATTTTGATGCAGAAAAAATGGACTAGTTATAATTATTTCTGTTAGAGAAAAGTTATAGTGTTATTCAAATTGCACTAATTTGTTTTGTTGGACTGCTAGATTTGAGGTTTGTTACTGTAACAAAGAGTAACTGTTTTGTTAAGTGACTTGAATTTTACATTGTTTTATTTATTTTGCTGTTGGATTGCTAAATGTAGATTGCAATACATTCCTTTTACTTGATTAATATAACAACAAATTTACCGAAAATAACATTTTAAAACTCATCATACACTGCAGGGCATTATTCCACAACAAAAAATAGCCCAGTCTTAACTGGTAATCTGTGTTTTACAGTCTGATATAAAGTCTCTCCAAAATAAAATTAATGCAAGAGCGTGTTCCACTCAAGCAAAAGGAAAAAACATTTAAGACACTTAACAAAACAGTTCCTCTTCATTACAGTAACAAACCTCAAATCTAGCAGTCCAACAAAACATCTTACACTAAAATTAGTGCAATTTGAATAACACTATAACTTTTAACAGAAATAATTATATCTAGTACATTCTTTCTGCATCAAAATAGACCAGCCTTAACTGAGCCTTTTAGGCCTGTTTCACACAGCGAGCATCAAGAAAGCGTCAGGAGCGGTGAGCGTGTTGGGCAGTTTGCACACCGCCCGCCTAAGCAGCGCTTGTCAGGTGCGCCTCAGCTGCGTGTCAGCTGCAGCACATCTAGAGAAACGTTGGCTCATAAATGAGTGGAATTTGTGCTTTTAAATACAGAAATACAGCACTTACAGCAGCAGGCAGCGACGCAGCAGCGGTGTTACAACAATGCTGTATATGTGAACACCACACGCATGAAACACGCTGCTGCTCAGCGAGGCTGGCGCCTCACACTCATGATGCGCACTGTGTGAAACAGGCCTTACATCCTCCTTGAGATGCGTCGATGCACATTACGTAAATCGACGTATTTACGTAATCGATTACGTTGATGTGTCGCCCCAGCCCGACTTTAAAGACACGTCTTAGAGAGCTGCCGATCTGTGCTGCTGCTCTGTGTCTGAATGACCTCTGACCTGTGACAAAAGACACTTTTTTCCTTTGATTGAAAAGCTTGCTGGCTGGAGAGTTGAAGGTGTGGCAGAGTATTGCATAATTTGATGCCTGGAGGCTGTATTTATTCATTCACATTAATTTGTATAAAATCACAAGGGGGGATACTTTTTAACTAAGCTGCCTCATTCAAGTTAGTCTGATTATTTATTGAATTATGTAAACAATTTAAGCCTTGAGGCTGAAAATGATTTCACAAACCAACAACATGATGAAATATGTTTTGGGGGGCTGTAGCTCAGGAGATAGAACAGGTTCTCCACTAATTGGTAGATTGGCGGTTCGATCCCCGGCTCCTCCGGTCCACATGTCAAAGTATTCTTGCATAAGATATTGAGTCCCAAATTGCTTCTGATGGCTGTTTGATCAGCATGTGAGTGCATAACAATGACTACTGAGCAGTAGGTGGCACCTTGTATGGTATCCACAGCCAGCAGTGTTTAAATGTGTGAATTTGACATGTATGAAAGTGGTTAGAAGACTAGAAAGTCGCTGTACAAGTGCAGGTCCATTTACCATAACATGCATTAATATGGGATATATATATATGCCAAGAACTTGGAATGTGTTCACCCTTCTTTCTGTTATTGTAGCGACATGTAGAGCTGGGCAATATGGCTTTAAAATGATATGAATGATCACAATATTTTTAGGCTGTTTCCCGATACAATATATATATTAGGATATTTTGAAATCTCTTCCAAACTACTGTGAACTACTAAAATACAAAATTATTAAATGAACTGGAGTTACAACTAAATTAAAACCGTCGACAGTACAAATCCCACGGATCCCTGAGCTAACCTAGAAACATTTTTTTCCCTAATACTTTTTATTATTCAAATTAACTTGACAAATAGAAAGTCAAACAGAAATACTGTCATCAATTTTTGATCAAAATAATTCCAAACTCTATTCTGTGCAGGGAAGTACACGAAATTACTTTTCTTTTTTTTTTTAACTAAGTCTGGCCCGCTTCAAATCAGTGAGAAAGGCACAAATCCAAACACAAAGACAGAAATATCACATGAAATAACCAAAACTGTTCTGAGTTGAACGAAATTTAATCTATTTCATTTATCCTCTTGTTTCCATTTCTCTGGTAATAACATTTTATTGACTTTTTTTAAAATTTGGACTTAAATAGAGCTATGGCACTTGTTACATCAGTTTATTTTACGCTGTAAGTTAAAATTATGGTATAAATTTATAATATGTTATTAATTTATGGATCCTAGACAGTTTGGTCAAATGTCAAAGAGCACTGACCATCAAATATTTCAGATGTGTCTTGATCATGCTATAATTAGGTAGTAAATCTATTGTCAGAAACCACAGACGCAAGGCTTTTCTAATGTGCTTTTCAGTATGGTTTTTTTCCCCTCTTTTTTTTCCCCAGAAATGACTTTTGAAAAAGAAAACGAGTCCTCGCTGTTTGGTACACTGTGATCTCTGTGTCTCCATCACTGTCTAATTATTTCTCCTGCTGTCTTTCCTCTCTCCCTCTCTCTTCTTCAAACTCTCCCTCTCTCTGTGGGATAAGGATCCTGTGGAGCCCGAATTGGATTTTTATTAAGTAGAAATCCCCTTTGAATATCTACCTACCCAAGACCATTGTGAGTGTGTGTGTGCATGTGTGTGTCTGTTTGTAAAACTGGGAGGATTAATGAGAGGAGTATGATGTTGGATTTGTGCCATGCAGCGTGTGCATCTCCACATGTCTCTAGTTTAGAGAAGACATGACTTCACAGACATTACTGATGTTGTGTTAGTTTGAATGCTTGTGAATTTATTGTATTTTCCCTTCTCTCTCTCTCTCTCCTTCTGGCCAACATCAAACAGGACTGCTGAATCACAGAGATTTTGAATCCATAATATCATGTCAATATCATCTCTTTTAATCACGTGGATGCAGCATCATTAAAGTTCAAAACCTACTCATTTTAAAGAATGTAACTTTCAGATTCAAAGTATGTGGCACACTGGCCAATGTTGTTTTTATTTATTTATTTTTTTTATTTCAATTAGCATAAAATGCAGAACACAAATCAGACAGAAATCTTGTCATACAAGTGTCCATAACATGTCAACCTTTTATACGATATTCACCACATTTACACAGATAGTAGTAAATATTAGCCTGTCCACCAAAGTACATTCTGCCACACGTCTATGAAAAATAGGTCTGATTGACAGAGGATGAGTCACCTTTAGGGCCCTGACACACCAAGCCAACTATCTGTTGTCAGTTGATGTCGGCCCATCAGTGAGCATCTGTCATCATAGTTTTTCTTCTTTTTTTTTCTTAGGTTATTTCTGGGGCTTTTTGGCTTTTATTTAGGTAGGACAGCTTAAGCGTGAAACAGGGAGAGAGAGGCAGTGACATGCAGCAGAGGACTGAGATTGGAAGTGAACCTGCGGCTGCTGTGGCGAAGACATAGCTTCTGTACGTGGAGAGCTTCCTTTACCCACTGAGCTACTGGGCGCCCCATCATCCCAGTTTTTCCGGTGGGATCTGCTACGTCCACATCTGTCGGCTCTTGTCAGCAAATTTTGGCCAATTCAGCATCTTAGATCAGCAGTCAGCTCAGCGCACAACAAGAGAAACAGAAGTAAGGAAAGCAAACAGTTGTCAGATCAAAAGGGCGTGATATCAAAACAAACTTGTTATATAAGGTATGATTTTTTTTTTTTAGCTTTTAAGCTCCATTAGCAGAAACGCGCTGTAATGTTTATGATTGTTTGCCAGCATACTGTTAAGATCCTCTGTTCTGTCGAGATCGGTTTGTGTTGTAAATGTGCTAACTGGCTAATCAGTGTCTTGAATCTGTCCTGTTGGTCTTGCAGTTTCTCTCAATGACAAATACAGACTCACCGTCTGCTGGTATGAAAGCTTGGCTTCCTCTCATGCAAGCACTGTATGTACGTGCTATTTGACCATTGGTGACTTTTTGGCCAGGACACAGGGGCCCTTCACAGAGCACACCTTTTTAAAAATAATTTTCTAAATCTGTTAATTTCTTGCAATTTGTGGAACATTTCTGACAATATGGAATATTGCTGTTTTTTCCTCATGTTTTTGATAGAAATGACACCAATTTACTCAGGGTTCAAAGGTTTAAATACTTGTAAAATGTGTCTAAAGCAGCACAAGAAAACTGATGTCGCTCCAGGTCGCAAATCATTTAAGAGAAACTTAGCGCCTCCTGAGAATCTTGTCTTTGCTGACTTCATGTGATTTACTTCTTCACCTTGCTGTAGTGGTGCACAGGTGGACTCTATAGGACCTGGTGACATCACTGTTTGGTGCTGATATATAAATAGTTAACATACAGTAGTTACTATTTATATAACATAGTTATGTCATTGTGTCCAGAACTAGGTCAGCTTTAAAAAAAAAAAACAAATTTGCTTCGTCCCTGCCTGGTTTACGGTTTTCAAAGCTACATGTAGATTCTTAAATCTTAGTGGTTTCTACGGTGATTCGGCTGCTGTGGAGAAAAACAGCTGCAAAGCACCATTAAATTCAATGAATGTATAAAGTGTATTTGTGTGCAGTTACTGACTTTATAATCCCATGATAATCCTTGACTTCCCCAGAGAGTTTCTCAAAGTCACTGACTTCCTCTGGTTGTGGGTAAATTCAGACCTCCAGCAGCTGATTAACAAGAAGCACTTTACTGAGACACAATTATTTATTCATTTCAAAAAGCATTCATTTACAATATGAGCTTTAACACTTAAACAGAAATTTCTTCTTTAATAATCCTTGTTACATTTAAATTAATTTCACAGTTCTTTCTTGTTGTGGATTATATGTTTAGCTGGCCCTTTAGGTAATTTTACAAAAATAAATAACTGCATGTCCTTAGTAGGTAAAACATGATAGACGTGTGTAACAGAGAATAAGATGAGCAGATGGGAGCAGTCTTTGTTTACTTTAAGCATGCACACTTTCTGTCTTCTTCTGTCTGTCTTTGCATTCTTTCCTTATTCTTATTCCTATTTGCTGCATTTTGTCTCTAAGGGCAGCACTTTCTTTTTTTTACCTCTCTTAACATTTTCACACTGTGAACAGCTGTGGGAGCAGGAGCACGAGGGGAGAAGCCAAAGAGGGATCTTAAGTGGAATAGTTTGTTTCTATCACTTTTAGATGTGTAGCGGAGGCTAAGAGGTCTCTTACACTCACTGTGCTTTTACTACAGACAACGCTGCTCATCTTGGTTGACTTTAAAAGAAGGGTTTATGACCTCAGGACAGTGATGTGCAGCAACAACTTTGAAGGACAATAATACTCTTTAGTTGTTTTATCACAGATTTCCTTAAAGAGAAATCTAAGGGGAAATTCTGGTAGTTTCCAACCTGGGTTTAATTTAAACTGCCTCTCTGTAAAAGAGTCACACTAAATTGCACTTGCCACCACTTTTAGGTATTCAGGAAAGGGGAATTCTGGTAAGAGAAGTGTAATGGGGCAAGCAGTAAGCAGGTTTCCATTAACATTCAAATTGTGCAAATTGAAATTGCAAATATAAAATACGCCTAATGGAAACAAGTCAATCAAAAAAGAATGTTTTTTTACGCTCGCATGAGGTGGTATTTCAGGCAATTCAAAAAAGCCTTTTTTTTACAAAACTGCAGTGGAAACACTTTTTTAGTTTTTTAGGTCACATGATGCTATGGCTATGTGCTTGTCAGTAGGAACTGGCCCCATCAATGGCACTCAGTGAGTTAATATCAATCCAACTGCTGGTGTATTCATTTAAAAATGTCATGTTATCTGGTTTTGCAAATTAACTTTTTTGTTTACATTCAGTCAAACTCAAAGACGAGTATGACATATTGTGAAATTATTCATGTAAAAATGAATCAGTAGCAAAAACACAGGTGTAAAAAATAACATTCACAATGGCATTTTTCCATTTAGCTGCTTCTTTTTTTCTGCTCTGAGAAATATCTAATAGAATTTATCCTTGAAGCAAACATCATGAAAAACTGAGTCATGTAGGAAACACATGATAACAATACAGCATATTAAAATTTAAAATGTGAAACAAATGTATGAATTTCAGCATAATAATTATATTAATAATTTAGCTTAAGTAAAAAAACATCAGATATTTTTTACCTTTGCATCAACAGTATATGACATTTCTGTCACACAAATAACATAAAAACAACCAACAAGTTGTTGACATCTCAACTTTGTGGTGAGTTTTTCTCTCCAGTCAACCTGCAGCTGCCCCCCTGGGACTGCAACAATAATATGCACAGCCTAAAACCACATCCCAAATTTAAATTGTCCAGTCACTTGTAGGCCTACAGCTGTTCAAACCACAGATGACTCAAACAATTCAGGGACCAAATTTAATTTAAAATCCTTCTTTTAGTCAGTTTAGTTAACCATCTGCCCCAAGCTGGGGAAGTGGAACACTCTTGGATGTTTTGGGACCCCTCGGGTAAGAGCTGTCAGTCAGCCATCACCTGCCACCCAGTTCTGTCATGAAATCCCCCAACACCCCACCCACTGAGAGCAAAACTATTAGCACTCCTAACCTCATGTGGGCTCTTCTGCCTTTCCTTTTCTCCTTCCTTTACGTTACTTCTGCTGCTGATTCTTGTTTCTTTATTCAGCTCACGGTCAGCCACCCTCAAGGCAACAAGCATCTGCTCATTCTTATCATCATTTTTATTCATCTTTTTATCCAGTGGAGGCTGCTGATTAGTTACCGGGGTTGGACTACAGGAACCAAAGCCTCTGAATAGACACATGGCTTAAATGTTTTTCATGTCTCTTGTGTTTTAATGTGAAGGATTGATTTACCTCTGTGGTCACTTTTTAATCTAGTAGTCTCTGTGTTGAGGTGTTTCTAATATTTTAGCCACAGCTGTTTATATGAAAAAAGGGAAGACAATATAAGATATACCAGGGAATTGTGACATTAAATTATTGACATGCTCCCAGTTTGGAGAAGCAACAAGGAGTACTGCCATGGAAACTAAACAATGTACTGCTGTGGAAGGAGGCAGCAGCAAAAAAAAAAACATTATAATTTTAGGCATATGCTATATTAAGATATAGTAATCCATCTATGTATCTTTCTGTTTCATGGTGTCAAAAGAAAAAGATTATTCAACAAGTAGTTTCGAGCAAGCAATCTGTTTGGTTCTCAAGACATTTAGAATGTGCTCAAATATGCTTGACAGCACACCTTCCCCATCACTAAAAGAAGTGCTCCGCCTTTTCTAAATCACTGCTCTCATAGAAATCATGTGACTGTCGTAACATTTCAGGCAGGAGAGAAGGCGCATTTTAGAACAATATCAATAAACATCAATTTCATGAGTGGAGCTGAGCAGCCAACAGCCAACTCACCAGTGGTGTAAACTATAAATTAATACAAAGATGACATTAACCTGCATAAACCACCATGTGCTCAACAGACACATTATAATAAACAACTCAGTCCATATCTAGGCATGATTAGAAACACATGCTACGTCCTTGGGACCTATGGAAGACAATGTTTTTGAAAGGCTACACTCTATCAAATATGGATTGAATCAGAACATTCCATTAGATAACATGTTGTGATTTTCTTCATTCTTTATTCATTAATTTTGACTTTTGGATTTTACCTTGCTCTTAAGATGGAAAGGTTTGTCCTCCTCTGGCATCCTCCATCAGCTGTACCGTGACACAGCAGCTACAAGCATAAAAATACAGGTAAAGTTTGCTGATGTAAGAACTAAATCTGTATAGGAAAATTATGGGGTTTTTTTGTTAGCAGATATCTTAGTTGTGACAAAACTGAGCAGGCTAAGTATTTCTGTTATCTTAGTTTGACCAACACTGAACAGGGACTAGAAAACGTGTCCATTCCAGATCGTTGTTAAGGTTAGACCTACTTGTTGGAGTGGTAAACTTTGTTTCATTTCATAAAGGATTCTATTCTGTCTTGACTGATTATTTTTCAGTAATTAGTCAGACTCTGTGCATTTCCAAAGAAATGGGGATCACACTCCCAAAAAACATTAAGAGCTAATTGCCCCAAAACATGAAAATATTTTGATTATACATTTTTATTCTGTTGGTAATAGTTGTGCAGTTGCAATATTACACTCGAGGTTGTACTTAAACATCATTTGAGCACTTCAGTGATGCCTGCGGACCTCGGTGCAAGCGCCTTAGTCCCATCTGCATCACTGTCATGCTCAAATGATGTTAAAGCGCATCCTCTCATGTAATATTGCTTAAATCAGAACCAAAGACAGCTTTGATGACAGCTGGTATACATTCTGAATTTAAAACCAGGCGCTGGTCCTATTCCTGTTTTGTGCTTTGAAGCCGATTTCCTGTCAAGTCACATCCAGTGGTTGATCTTCTAAAATGCGGTATTAAATCCGATAGAGATTAATGACTTCTCACAGATAGTCTAATATGTTTATGGTAATCAAGATACACATGTCAAAATGAACGCGCATGTTAAAGAGCCTCTCAAAGCTACTTTAGAAAACTGGACGCGGACAGAAACTCCGGCGCGACGAACTCTATCAGCTCTGAATCTGTCTGTGACGTCTGATTTAAAACAAGCCCCTCATGACTGGTCATTTAATTAACCTTGTCAAGCATATCTGCAGTAATCTCCAATCTAATTTCATCTGTTAATTTAAAACTGTTCTTAACGAGGCCAGCCCCCCAGCCAATCAAATGTCAGGTATAGCAGCATAAAGGACTTGGTTAATTAGAGCTGTCAGGAAATGTCCAAATATGGACAAAGAAGGGAAGCTGTATTTCTTTTTTATTACTTTCCTGGGAGAGTTATTAATTCTGTGGGAATCACCTCAGGTTTTATGAACGCACTGTGTGTGTGTGTGCGTGTGTGTGTGAAGAGGAGGGGGAGTGAAGAAGAGAGATAAAGTCAGATGTGGGGCGATAGAAACAGAGAAAATATTTAGTTTATTCAGAATAATCAAATATGTCTCTTTCCAACTTTGTGGCAGCTTCATTTCCTGTTAGACAGGAAATTGAGCCTCAGCATTTCCAGATGTGATTCTGCATCTCATATTTATCAAATAATACTCAGTCTCTACAGTAGGATTGTAATGTCAAATTATATTGGAAATCTGCAAGAGGCTCTCTGGAGATTTCATCTCACTGTAAACATGTTAACTATGGCTTTCATCGATGCAAGATTTATTATGGAACTATTTTATATCAGCTTCTTTAACTTTTGAACTTTTATGTTCATTTCCGTTTTAAATTAAGCCACTGTTTCCCATACATAATCCACTCAGTTGCAGTGATAATTTGAAGTGAAACTGAATGTGTTGCCACATGTGACAGTATGTAACTGTGTTTGTGTGTGAGCACGTGCATGAATATTTCAGCGTGTTAAAGGGAATTAACAGGCTTATATCCGAACAGAACCAACCTGTGGAAAGATACACAATAAAAAGGTCACTGACGCGTGGTCGTCACTGGTTTTTGGCTTCCAACTCATCTGGTCGGTGGAATCAAAGCCCTCTGGGTGTTTCTCTGCACACTCATACAGTCTGCTGATGATATTTAGTAATGTCATATGTAGATGGACTTGAGGGAGTCAATGTAGATGGACTTACCTCCATGTGGAAGAGAAAACTCATCACCTGAGGTCTCTTGCTTCACATTTCTTACCATTTCATATTATTGCAAAATTTCTGTAACATGATTTTTGTTAAAGCTACAGTTAGTGACTTTAATAAAAAAAAAACTTTTTGTATTATTTGCGGAAACTGTCACTACATCTACGCAGTGCTAAATGAGACAGCCTTAAAGTCTTAGAAAACAATCATAGTCCTCTGCCTGTTCCAAGAGCCTTCAATAGCTTTTACAAGAATCCACAGCACGTACACATAAACAGCCAATCAGAGCCGAGGAGTCTTTAACACAGCTGTCAATCGTGTCGATCACTGCTCATTGACTGCATTCAAACTGTCAAAGAAGGCAGTACTGATAAAATATGAATCACGATTCTGTTACTACATTGCCTATTTTTTCAAATGTTTTTAGAAACATATTTTAGTGTTCTGTTTAGCTGTAAATGAGAAAGTTTTCCCAGCTTGTTGGCGGTGCTTCGTTTTGGCTTGAATGTTTTTGACATTATGGCTGGGACACAAACTCATTTTGAAGCTAAACAGTATGCTAATACATACATATATTTGTGATCTTTATGATCTGTACTTCTGTGTGCATGTATATCGAAAGTTTCAGCAAACATGACAAAATTTAACCAGTGAAGGAAACAAAAGTTCAGTGTGTTGATGCATATAAACATATTTACCTTGTTCTGGCTGGACTTTATTGTCCCAGTGGGAAACCTTGGACTTCAGTGTCTGCAGTATAAAAAACAATAAAAACAATAATATATACACAGTAAAATACAGCAATTGAAACTGTCAAAAGAAATACGTTATACATATTCAAGCCTAGTTTGTAATGAGGGCTTTAATGGAGAGTGGGACACTCAGCATCAAAGATCATAATAAATATTGCCAAATCATATTGTACAGAGTTGTTATTTGATAATTGTTGTAAGCAATAATCATTGAATATATGATTTTTATTGTAACATTTACTTTTTGAACTATTTATTGTGGCTTTATTTCATTTTGATAATTCCCTGTAAGCATCAGCAACTGAGGAGCTCAGAGCATCATGTTGATTAGCTTAGCTTAGCATTAAGAATCGAAGCAGGGGACAGCAGGTAGTCTAATGTGAAACACCAGTACCTTAATGTGCAGCACTAATTCTTCTGAAACCACAAAGTGTCCTCGTGTTGTCATGTACAGATCAAGCAAATGAGATACATATTAATTAGTGAGCTTTGCAGGTGCTGGTAGGCAGATTTTTGGAAGGAGCTCATTCGACTTCTAATTCTAGCTCTATAGTAAAACAAAGACGTGGGATTGGCATCAATCTTCTCAGCCGTGCCCGTATAGAGCACATTGTTGTTTATTGTATGAGAAAGTTGTGTGGAAGTTGTTGGCAGTGAGAAGAGAACAGAGCTGCATACTATTTATTTAAAAAGCACTTATTGGCAAACTACATGTATTTTAACCCACAGAAAAAGACAAATCACACTCCACTGTATCTCAGGACTACTTAGCTGTAGAAAATCATCTAACATGATGATTTTTCTGACCGATGGCACATTCTACTACAGAAGGTGTTTTGCTGAGTAAATGACACAGGTGCCATCAGATGATGGCTGCAGTCACTGCCATTACAATAACTTGCTTGTCCATACTTTTTTAAATGCACTGAATATTCTGGTCAACAGCTGGTTTGTTTCTCACCTCACAGACAACTACAAGTTGCAGTCAGTAAGTAGAAATTTAAAGTCATTCTCCAATTCCTCTCATCTCCTCCGAAACATTCTTGTCCGTGCGGCGTAGGCCCATTTCCCACACAGAACATAAACAAACATGCCTAGTTGGTGACACAGGTGGTTAATTGTTCTTTGTGTGTATTGGCGGACTGCAACCCAACTGCGTGCATAACGCCACCTAATGTATTGGGGTGTGTACATATGCAGTTTTGCTCAGGCACAGTACAGAACAATCAAGCCTTGTGTGAAAGCCTCAAACTCTCAACAAGAAAGAAAATATGCCACACATTCTTAAAAGAGTGAGTTAATACCACAAAGAGTTAATCTGTCATACAGTACTGTAAAAGCATTGTTAGCCAGTGTTTAGGTGGTCTTTTATGCAGGAATCCTTTGATACTCAGGCAGCGATGCATTTTAAATTTCAGGTGTGCACCGTCAACAGAAACTAACAATTTCCCAGCTAATGATAATGACGTCACAGCTTTAGACACAGCGTGAGTGATAAAAAGGGATTTACAGGGAAGTGCGGAACAAAAGACCGGCCACTTTCAACAAAGATAGAAAACAAATCATTTCAGAAACTCAACGATTAGTATTGAAATCTTGAAAACTGCAGTTGGCACAAAGGTTGGGATTTTGCAGCAGCGTCACAGCCGCGTACACAGCTTCCCTAAAAATAGCAAAGATTCAAAATTAAAAAGGAATAATTTTTTAGAGACAGAGTGTCTGTAAATAGACAAAATGAAAAAGTGAACAGCCTCCCAGGTTACAGCTGAGCTGCCCACTTACAGACACGTGTGTGTGTGTGTGTGTGTGTGTGTGTGTGTGTGTGTGTGTGTGTGTGTGTGTGTGTGTGTGTGTGTGTGCATGTGTGTGTGGCACCATCTGTGTTGACATGTGCAGCTGCGCTCCCTTGGAGCCCAAGACCCAAAACTCAGCTGTTACCAAGACAACCCCCATACACCCCCGTACCTGGTTCATACACACACACGCAAATGCACACACAGTCTTCAAACCACCTAAAGGTCTTACACTGTGTGTGCTTTCAAATGAGCAGATGGACAGAGATGTATTTGATATGAGATTCATATTTGTGTGTGTGTGTGTGTGTGTGTGTGTGTGTGTGTGTGTGTGTGTGTGTGCGTGTGTGTGTGTTTGTTTGTTTGTGTGTGAGGGCTACAGAAATATAGAGAGATGGACTGTCTATGTTTCAGTTTTAGATAACTCTTCACTCTGTCCGTGTGTATGTGATGTGAAGATGATCTCATTCTCTCCTGAATTATAGATTTGCTGGATCCACATCTGTTCTGCTTTCAGTCATTTACTCAGCAAAACACCTTCTGTAGTAGAATGTGCCATCGGTCAGGCTCAGGAGAAGCACAGATTATACTAGAAGTGTGGACTCAAGTCCAAATTAGGTCACAAATTTGATGACTTGCAACTTTACTTGGACTTTAACACTAATGACGTGTGACTTCACCTAGACTTGAGTCTTTTGACTTGAAAATAGTTGCTTTTATACATTTTAGTTTAGTTCAGATTTTAAAGCAAATAAATGATTATTAAAATATATTATTACTTTGTTGTTAAAAAGGAATTGGACTTGAAAAACAATGACTTGGTCCCACCTCGGTTATATAGTGCACTTCACAGTCCATGTGTCCAGATTTTTGTAATTTGAAAAAGCTCTTTGTCAGCAGCATGTACTCTGCTTTTCCTATTTTTTAACTCTGCTGTCGATGATGTTTACAGCCCGGAGTTTCTCAGTTGTTATGCCCCGTCTAGGGGTGGCCAGGACACAACATGATAAACCCATTTCCCTCAAGACCCAAGCAGCCACAAGGACAAGTTTGTCAAGAGATAACAAATGATTAATGGTGATTTATTTACAACATATATTCATTTATATGAACAGAAGGTTAATGGAAATTTACCTCAGGGTGAAAATCAGGTTAACATGTTAAACACAAACAGCTCTGAGAAGTAATTAAAGTAATCTAACTAAATCTAAGACAACCAAAGTATAATTTAACTTAACAGAACCAGAACAAAAGGAAGTTAACTAAACTGAAGTTTCACCCTCACATTACCCAAAATAAACCCAACTAAACACAAACTCTCAAACAAAGGGAAGCGTGGCGTGACCGGTTGGGAGATGAAAGAGATGCCGCCGCGCTTCTTAAGAAAGGGAATACCTCAGTCACAGCCTATGAGCGATGACGCACCTGAATTAATACAGACGCATGGCACACAAAGGAGCAGCACGCATCCAACACAGCCAATCTACAACAAAATAATACAATAACACACATTACGACTGCAGTCGTAACATCAGGTGTACTGGTGATTTTATTTTGCACACTTTTTTAGGGCTGCATTCAGGGAAAAGTGCATCTTTTCTGATTATACTAACCTCCTCTGGCTGCTTGTAGGACATACTGGCGGGGAGGTTTCTCTGAGAATACCATCATCATCTTTGGATTTTAAATTATTGATTTTAATGTGTTCATTCAGCCTTTAATAGTGTTTGATTTTGATGTTATTTCATTTATCATTATTTGTAAGACAGATTTTATTTCATTTTATTAAATTTTAAATTTTATTAAAATTAAATTTTTTTTACTGCATTCAACTGAATGTCACATATGACCCCACCCTGGGCCTAAGAC
Source organism: Plectropomus leopardus (assembly GCF_008729295.1). Taxonomy (NCBI): domain Eukaryota; kingdom Metazoa; phylum Chordata; class Actinopteri; order Perciformes; family Serranidae; genus Plectropomus; species Plectropomus leopardus. The sequence continues at coordinate 5,771,477 of NC_056471.1, read as the reverse complement.
ATGTATTTAGCTTTTAGCAACATGAATAATGCATTGTCCCTGTCAAATAAACAACTAAGATAAATTGTCTAGCAATTATGTTTTTTCTGTCACTTCAGTCTTCTCACCACCTCCCAGATCTGTGGAGTTAGCCCCTGAAGAGCCAGGCCTCTTGGTTGAGAACCACTGGTTTGTGACAAGAGTTTTAAGCAAAATTTGATAATTGGTGCCCCTAAATTAAAGCCTGAGCACACTCTGGCTGTAGAGGAGCTGTCTGGACTCATTAGGACCACTGTAGTGTCTTTCCACTGTGTGTAGCTCTTGCAGAATGTTTGTATCTCTGCAGCACAGAAGTAAGATTTAAGTGGAAAGGATCAGTGCGTTGGTTAGGTCCATGTCACTGGAGCATGCTGTTGCCCGAATTAAACAATGTGCTTATGCAAGCCTTGTCTGGCTGTAGCTAGCTGTCAAAAGCAGCTAGTTTCTTTGCTGCAACAACAGATGGGCATGAAAAGAGGAGCACACAGAAGGCAGAGCAATCATCCAACAACAGACAACCTTCTACAAGTCAGTTTCCTGCCTGTTATATGATGAGAATATACCTGTGCATTGTGCCACATGCCTCCATATTTGCATACAGTATGATTAGTAACATTATAACACTAATTCTGATACTAGAATTCAGGATTTTGGCGTATACCTACAGTACCAGTAATCCCTTTTCCCCAAATTTAAAATCTGTAATCCTCTCTGTGCAGAACTGATAAGATTATTCTTAAGATAACATGAAGCTGCACTGTAACATCCTTAACTATAAGTGGAGATGTCATACACCAACACGATTTTTAGCCACATTTTAATTGTATTGTGTAGGAGGTATACTATTCATTATCTGCATTTTATAAAGGAAATTGTGCTGTTGCAGTGTGTCAGTGTGATAACAAAAAGACAACCTGTCACATTTAAATGTGTTAGTTTTATGTACAGATAGACTTTTTTTTCAACTCTGCTGAGCAGTGTGTGATAAATGATGATCACATTACTTTTACATTACCGGCTCCTCGCAAAGCAGTAGGTAGTAGATAATTGTTCTGTTTCATGACCTGAAGAAACATTGTCTCTGAACATAATACAGGCAGTGATTATGTTTCCACAACAACATAGTTAAGAAAGCAGTTTAGTAACATACAAATGTAATTTCTAGGAGACATGGCTGAATTACAGTTTACAGTTCTTCAAATTTAAGCCTCTCAACTGGTTCGACTAGCAGAAGTTCTCCCTTCAGTCCCCCAAGTTAGGGCTTTTTGCCACACTGAGTTGTCATTTTACTCTTTTGTTCCTTTGTCCTTCTGTGCCATCATGCAACCTACCACTGGTGATGACCGGTAAACTGGTGAATTAATATCTCTAGTCTGAATGATGTTTCATCTCAATACTGGAGCACACTGGTTGCACTGACCTGACATTACTGGATTTCCAGGCAAAAGGGACAAATTAATTAAATAAACTTTATTTAAGGTAAATCTTGATAATAAGTAGGTCAAGGTTTAATGAAGGGGCTGAATAACTGACGGCAGAATTAAAAAAATATACATTGCAGTCAAAGTATGTTAACTTCAGTCCTTTCTTGTCAGTCATAGTTGTCAAATCAACTGATGTAGGTCTGTGTGTGTGTGTGTGTGTGTGTGTGTGTGTGTGTGTGTGTGTGTGTGTAAAACCAGTTTTCAGTGATTCATTTCCCTCATTAAGGGTTGTCCTACTTCTCCTACTTCCCTACAATCCTTCACCTGACAGCTCTTATTTCCTGTACGCATACAGATAGTGTTTAGTGTTTGATAATAATTTATTTCTCAGCACTCCCCGCTGTTTCTAAGGTAATATGATTATTGTACCGGTACCTCCTTTGTGACACTTTCTGGATTTACCTGTCTCATCAAACACAAACTGTCCATACACAGGCCCAGAAACAGGAAGTGCACCATGCTCTAATACAAATTTTACATAGGGCCAAAAGTGGAATTACACTGTCCGGGTCCATCACGTGATGCCCGCTAGCCCAGAAGTTCTTTTCCCCTTCGACTTGGGAAATTGATGTCTGTAAATCAGTGAATAATTTTTTGTGTGCGTCAAAACCCCCGCAGAAATGACTCATTTAACTATGTAAATTTAAGCCATCAAGTTTGATAGCATTTGGAAAGTCTAAAAGAGCCACAAGATTAAATATTTTAGACAGCCATTCAAGGTAGCGAAGCATCAAACTAGAAGTCAGTCTCTTCACAAGCAGAGGTTACCCACTTGGGCACACTCAGCCGCATTTGGCCATAACCCTAACCCGCAAAAAGAGCTTTTTGTGCTTCATGCGCCAATGAGCAGCTCTCATAGGAATGAACAGCGCCCGGCCTCTGTGGCTGTATCCACTTTCTTTGATACATCCATGGTTCTCATTCCAAACTGCCGCTGCTCTGTCAGTGCTGTTGGAGTAAGTTCGCAAAGCTAAAGGCAACTTTTGTGTGCACATGGAACGCCGCTGGATGTTGTCAGCTTAGAACATGGCCAGACAGAACTGGTGGTGGTGTATTATACGCCATTGGGCAGTCGGAAGGCACCTGTCGTGTCAGTCTGACACGTAAATTGAAGAACATGGCCTTATGGAACCTGTCCTGTTCAAAAGAAACGCAGCAGGACGGCATCAGGTTGAAATGCTGCCAGTAACGACGTAACATAAGGAGGGCAAGAGCACCTATAGGGTGGGTGGGAGGGGTGGTGGATGAGATGTATCCGTCAAACCCCGGACTTTCATGTAGGAGTCCTGTGTTTGCTTCCTGTCTGAATGTGATGGTTTTTTTTCTCCACTTTACCATGTGCCTCCTTCCTCTAATCCTAACCATCCATGTGCGTTTGTTCATGTTCCGGCGTTGGTTGCCATGTGCGTGTGATGTCTTAACATAACCACGTGCCGCATCATCCCACCACATGCATTTTTGGCCATCGCGCTAGCAGCAACCTGGGAAATAAACAGCAGGCACAGAAGGATACCGAGAGCATAATATGTAGACACAGAAGTCCACTAACAAAGCAGAAACATGTGACAAGTTGGGATGAGAAGGTGTTGGCAGAACAGATGTCACAGAGACAGTACTGTAACAGCGCAGGGGAAAGGTTTGTGTACGGACAGAGAGGGTAGGGCAGAGAGACTGGTAGGGACAGGGGAGAGAATATAAGGAAAGATTGAGGAGGCATAGAGGGCAAATATAGCGGGAAAAAATCTTGACAGAGGAAAAAAGAGAAGGAGACCGAGAGAAGACAGGAAGACACGCAGAGACAGAGAATCTATTTTAGTGATGAGAAGAGGTGAGAAGCAAGCAGAGAACAGGGAAACCCAACAAGTGACAAGTGAAACAGACTAATGATGTGATAAGTAGCTACAACAGTTTGAGAGGTAGGAGCAGAGAAGACAGACTGTGTTTCTATGAATTTCCCACCGTCCTCTGTCCCTTCCTCCCAGTGCTCATATATATGAAACATCACCGTCAACATCATCACTTTCCCTGGGAATTTGGGGTCTTTCTCTCTCAAAAAAATGCTGTAAACCTTAACAGGTTATGCTCAGGTAGCTGCATTGTAGAATGGAGACTTATTTTGTTTGGATTAATGAGAAAGTCACCTTTGCAGTATAACGTGGCAGAAAATGAGTTGAGGTTTTATCCAAACAGTATACAGCATTTAAATTTTGAAACAAACAAGTACCCATTGAAATTGTGCTTTTCCAAAGCCTTTGTCAAGTATTTGTAAGAATTTCTGAGGGAAATTCCTTAAAGTGATTTAAAAAAAAGACAATCTATGTCTGTCACTCAATTTAATTGCATGTTGTTTTTTTTAAGTTTGTACAGCTGCTTTATAATTCACCACAATTTATTGGAAAATAACATACACAGTTGACACAATTGTATTTTTTTTGTTTTTTTTTTATAAGAGCCACAGCTAATTTTATAATAATGAGACCACTATATTCAAAACATTGAGATTCTGAAGGCAATGACAAGTGTTTCCAGCAAATTATAACATAATTATTGATTGAAAAATACACCGTGTAGGATCTTAAACATGTTGCCAATCACATTCTGACAGCACTATATAGTAATAATTCAGCCACATAATATGAAGATATGTCAGACTGTGGTTTACTTACACATCCAGCAGAATATGAATGTCAGTCCAATACTCCCTCTCCTCTGAGCCCTGCTTTGGTCTCCACCAACTCCTGAGGGAAAGATCCGTCTCTTCAGCCATTCAATGCTGTGCTGTGTTCACCAGTTAGTTACTTGCTTTGTCTGTTTACTGCTTGGCTCTGGGCAGCTTAGTGAACGGTGTGTTTATCAGATCTTTTCTGCTGAAAACAGCTACCTGCTGTGACTGGAAATGAAGTTGTTGAGAGCTGTAAGTCTGAACCAAAAAAAATTGGAAGATGATTCTTTTTGAGCTTGTCACTCTCAGTAGCATGTTCCATGTTGCACAGTAAAGTAATCCAGTGTTAACTTGAATAAAATTTTAGCCAATGCGAAACCATTAATGCATTTATTAGACAAGTGTTGATGTTTCCTCTAACGCTTTGTGATGGTTTCAGGGTTTGACACTTGACTCTTCTTCTGATTATCGGATTTTGAGGCAGATTAATCTTCATCAACAATGTTCTAATTAAACTTAATTGAAGTTAAACCAAAGACTGTTAAGTATCCAGCCATTGTTATGTCAACCGTGGGTTGAAGCCTTGTGTTGAAGCCTTGAGTTTGGCTTTTTTTGCCATCACTAACTTGGATTTTTGGAGCCAGAAGTGGCCATATTTTAACAGTTTGGTGGAAATAATTTTAATATTAGCTGCTAACTTGATTAGGGTGATGCATTTACAGTTATGAGTAACTGTGACTGACTTCTAGCTTAAATAAAATGTAGACGGCCGAGGAATATAAGAATTCACCACCTGTGCAGTTTCATGAACAGGGAAATTAGCCATAGAGACCAAAACCATTTTTGATATCAGGCTGTAACCATGTTTATTTTTGCCCAAATTTGGGCATTTTAACATGGGGGTCATTGGGGACTGACTCGCTCTTGAAGCAAGCCCCAAGTGGCCATTCAAGGAACTGCAGTTTTTGGCACTATCACTACACAATTGTGTGATCAATTCAGAGCCAAACCACTCTACCACACTGCCCCCTGTCAAACTGTATTATCTATTATTATTGTTCCTATTAAGTCATTAGTGCCTTGTCTTTACTTAGGAAGTAATTTTAAATTATTTATTATGTATTACTGTATATTGTGCACCACATGGAGTTTGCATTTTCATTGTACACTCATTTGATGAGTTTTTCTTTCACTGTGGAGGATTCGTTTCCTTTTCAGCTGGTTAACTCCGACTTGTGAGAACAAATCAAAACACAGAAAAATGCAGTGAGATTCTTTGCAGTGAGAATGTGGTCTAAATCAGTGACAGGAAACGACCTCAAAACACAAGGCTTTTAGTGTCAGAAGGAAACAGATGTTGATGTCTGACAACCAGCAGTTGCTCTTGCTCAGATAGCAGCATAAAAAAATGAACCAAGGGCAAACCACAGTCTGGACTGATGCTCACATTCAGCTGCTTCTTTATGTGCATCTACGTGTGATGAATGTCAGAGATGCAGCATTAAAGAGGACAGGCCAGTCTGCCAGGCTGAACTAAACTTCCAGAGACTGGAATCAGATCAGTTTTGACTCATGAGTCATATGACTTTTGTTTACATTCTCACTTGCGATTGGGCAGAGCGAGCCTTTCATGTATGCTTCACACCAATGGAGACGACATCTAGGTGTGAACGCACTCTGCAGGGCCGTGAAGTGTTGAGGAGCCGACTTGAGAAAGCTCCCATCAATCACTCATACAAAGTCTTTCTTTGATGCTAATGACAACAACATAGCACCAACCTTTTTTGAGGTCTTATAAACACCCTGCTGCTTTAGCCACAAATAGAAATGATGAATCAGCTCGGCTGTGCAACACCACATATCAGGGCTGGTGATTCTGATTGAGACCGACACAAACTCACACCAAGCACAACCTACACACACCCTCATGCCACACAAGTGCAAACTAAGTTGATGATTTTAATCACCATAACATGCTGAGAACACAAACACACCCTCGGGGTGCTAATCAATTACTGCAGCGCTCATGTACACACACCTACATACACACGCAGGGACACAGAATCAAGCTAAAGTAATTTCACTGTAATTCAACATTCTTTTCTGCAGTGTGTGTGTGTGTGTGTTTGTGTGTGTGTAGTAAAGGATGCTGGCTGCCTCAGCACAAATGCAAGAAAACACACCATGAGAGCCCATCAACACACATGCGCGCACGCGCGCACACACACACACACATGCACACACACACATACACACACACACACACACACACACTATGAAGTTTTGCAGAGCGCTTCATCTCTTGCCTTGTTAGAAATTATAATTTTGAGACAGACAAACGTCAAAGTCTTCTGTCTTCCCCCTGTTCCTCCATCAGTCAGAATAAGTGAAGCAATGGAAGCCAAACATGAAGCAATCATCCGGCATTTCCATTTGAAAACAGCTGCATTTTGCCATGACCAATTGATAAAACCTCATGTTTATTCAACCGATAACCAGTTTGTGAATTTTTTTTACCTTTTGACGCTCTAAACATTTGCATGTTCTTTTGAAGAAAGGTAATTTCAGGGATTAACTTGCCCAAGGACAAAACCTGCACAGAAGCACCTGCATTTCCTCTTCACTCTGCATAAAAGTGTCTGCCACAGTCAGTGTCTAAAATGTAAATATTTAGTTCAGTGTTAACATTCAGTTCAAGTGTTTGTCTGACAACAAACACACAGATATGCGCATAACTGTTAGCATTCAGTGTTGGTGCTAGACTGTGCTGATAGAGCTATCATTATGATAATACTGAGGTCTATCATAATTATCTGCTAATTGACTGCCTAACGAGGTAGTGCTCATTAGAATGCTCATTAATACTCCATCATCACCATTGATAGCTGTAATCACAGAGTGGTGGTTTCAAGGTCTTGCAGGAGGGTATGTGAGAGTGTGTATATACTGTCTGCACATGTGTGTGTGTGTTCTGAGTATAGTCACTTATTTCTTTCAGCAGTAGGTTAATATATTACAGTATAATCACAAGACCTGTTGCATTTAGCCCTTCCAATAGAGAAAACAGCCTATAGAATAGCAAATTTTGTCTTTTTTAACACTTTGAAACCTGAACAAAAAGGTTTGATTTATTTCAAACACAGGGGGAGAAGGCAACAAGCAACTTAACAAGACATGGCCAAAAAGATAGCAAAAAATAAAGCATTAAAATATCTTACCAAATTTTTGTAACATTATTTAAAATATAAAATTCTTTTAAATATGAGATTGCATGAGATTTGTATGCCCTGTCCCAAACAACAACTAATAAGTGCCTTTTAATTTAAAGAGATATTGTGGGAGTGCAGGAATGACGAGACGGAGAGACTGATTTGAGTCCAGTCTGTTTACTCTCACTTCAGAACAGCAACAACACATTCCAACACAAGCTCCCAATCATCTGACAGTACAGGCTAAACAGCGCTAAAAACCATGCTCCCCAAAACTGCATTTGCTAGAATCTCCCTCTGCCAACTCTGAACTCTGCTTCTTAAAGGAGCAACAGTCTCTGGTGAATGTCTCTGTAATGTGGGTCACCACACAGACCCCTACAGAATTCACCATAGCAAAACAGTGCAAAACAGCCAGGGCAGGGTCTGGCCGGAGCCAGAGGGCATCCTCGGGGTGGGGCTAGGGCCAGGTTAGGCTTGAGATGGTCCACCGAGACCCGCTGTGGCTTACCCCCCATGTTCACCACAAAGTTCTTAGGCCCCGCCTCCAGCACACAAAAGGGCAGTTTGTATGGGGGCTGCAGGGGGGTGAGGTGGCCATCATGACAGATGAAGACATACTTGGCCGACAGCACATCCTTAGGGACAAACGACTGAGGAAGGCAATGGTGAGATGTAGGGATAGGAGCAGAGACGCTGGCACTGTCCCCGGGAGACTGATGGAGGGCAGACCAGGGAGCTGTGGCATCTGGGAAATAAGCCAATGTTGACTTTTGATTTCAAACAGGACACAAACAGCTGTCTCATGGGTGAAAGTCCTATGTTTCCATCCACCCTGACCTCCGCAGACTCTCTCACCTGCTATACTTTGTCAGTTGCTCTCACCATCAAATATTGCCATGGATGAGTTTACATGGAGTTGTTTGAAAGCACGATGCGTCTAATATGGAAAGGGTGTCTTACGGAAAGGGTACCCTTGCACGTACACAGAAAGGGTCCCTTATGGTTGGTGTCAGACACAGAGATGCGGGACAAAATGTTGGTATTTGATGACCTAATAGAGAGACCAGGCTGTCTGAGCAACTGCAAAAATGTAGTTATACTGCAGTGCTCCAGCTTCCCTAATTAACCTTCTCCTCTTTGCTCAGAACATTGAAGCATGCATTTCAGTTGTCATTGTGTGTCTTTTCCTCAGCCTGGACTGCAGTGGCTGTTTCAGCTACAGCACAATGGGAATTATTTTGCCGTCACTCAGTGGTTGTCTGTGTTATAACAATGTTGTGTTTTGTGTCGCAGGTATGCCTCTCAGTCTGGACTGCAAGGCGTTTTTCGGCTACAGTGGAGAAAACAGACGACCTATTATCTATTGGATGAAAGGAGAAAAGTTTGTAGAAGAACTGGCGGGACACATTAAAGAGAGTGAAGTCAGGTAAATACACCAGTTTCAGACCAAACATGAATTCACTTCCAGTCACATATGTGTCCTCAATGATTTTCTGGAGTAGAGGAGACAAAATAAGGAACCACAGTATATGTAAATTGAAAATGAACCAAAGTGGAATTAATACCAAAAACACATAATTGTACCTAATACTGTAAGACACTGCATGACAGTAGAGTATCAGTTATTGCGTCTCAGGTCTACAGGTTTCTATTGTTAATTAATTTCTGAAAAGACTCGACTCCAGCTGCACTCCTCATACTGTCAGGATCTAATTTGCTCTCTTATGATTTATGACTCATTGAGGGCTCTCTGACAGATTTTCTCTCAACTTTCCAAAAAAATTATGAATACTAATAATAAAGTTAAATTGAATTCATTTTCTCCCCTATTGGGACCAATTACAGCGGGCCCCATTGGGAAAAACCTGATTGTCTGCAGGGCGTCAAATATCATTAGAACAATCTGCCAGATCACCATGAAAACCATCAGAACACTCAAAGTCTCACACTTTCTCATACACACATGCAGAGTGAAGTGCTTTACATTACTTATTAAATGTATCATTGTTAGATACAGCATACCTTAAAAGTGCAATGTGTAGTATTTAATGGTATCTAATGGTGAGATTGCAGAGCTGAAACTTTTCCCATGTGCCAAACATGTCAAAGGACTATGGTGGTCAATGCAAAACAACAAAAATGTGTAAGGTCCTATCTAGCACCAGTGTGCTTGGTCAGTGCTTGTCCGATCTGGGCTCCTGAAGAGCGAAATGGTAGGATGGTACATGTTACAATACGATTTGATATGGTATGAAACAATTTGATATAGTACGATACGATACAATAAGATACAGTATAATACCATATGATACAGTCCGGTACAATATGATATAGTATAATAACATATGATACGGTATGGTATGATACATATTGTGGTACGACATGATTCGGCGCTGTACAATACAATACACTATTTAACTTTATTGTCAGTTTACACTGAAATTCATTTAGCATCCTCAGACTGTTCCACTCAATAAGTTCAGTCATGACCATGGAACACAGAATCGCATAATATAAGATATATAAGATTCAGACCTTTATTAGCAGCATGCTGATTTTGGTTTAGCAACAGAATACACTGATATATACATTTTTCAATGAGGCATACTCCGTGGAAGGGGACCCGCTCTGTATGTAAATATAAACGACTTATTCTAAGGTTTTTCAGGTGATTGTGAACTAATGAAAATATAGTGAAAAATATGTTAAACCATATCTGCTAATAGATGCTCCTAAATCCTGATCATTGGACCTTTAAAATAGTTTGCTAAACACAGATTTATCAATTGTGCCTTTACCTCCAAGTGTTTGAAGCAGTATATTAAAGGGACAATTTACCTATAATTAATAATATTAATTATAGGTAAATATTAATAATATGTATTAGTATAATATTAATAATATGTTTTCAGAATCATAAATTACTCTTTAATTTTGTTTTGTCTGTATGTCTGTGGACTAACACCTTGTTCAGTGTGGAGATTGGGAATGCTAATGTTTTTCAAGTGTGCTTTCTTCTATGGGCAGATGCATGAAATAAGGTGCAGTTTCTTTTTGAGTTTTTTAGAAGGAAGGAGTATCAAAGCCATGCTGAGCTCTGAATGAGCAAGTTATGCGTCAAGCTGCGTGCATGTGATTCTGCTCTTCTTTCACTTTTTTTTTCAGCTGGGAGGACTTAATAAAATGTTTGAGATCTTAGTAGAGATCACAGGACATCAACTAATACATCACAGGAAGCAAATGAAAGCTTTCCCCTGTACACAGACAGCTAAGAATTTAGTACGACAACAACCTCAAACAAACATGCAGCAAACACCATTTGGTGGTGGTTGTTGCTGTAATAACTTTGCCTCTGTGAAGGGGGTAGAGATGGGATGAGGTATGCAGGATTATAGCACATGAATCTAGGCCGACTTTAGAACCCCACCTGTTAATACCAGTGTGCTGCAGTGCTGCAGAATTGCTGAATTAAATATTTAATTTATGCACCAATTGCGCCACTCCTGTTGCAAAATCAGCAAGCAAAACTGTTATGTGGGTGTACAGTACATCATCTCCATTACATGGTATTACATATAAAAGTAAATATATTGTTTGTTATAAACTTGGTTTTATTTTTGCAGCTCTCTCCTTCATATGGTTTAATTTGATGAATGGCATGGTAACATTGTACTCCCCGAAGTAATTGCATTTCATAATGCAGCAACATCACTAGAATAGATCAATGGGGCAACAAAGATGACAAAGAAAAGGATTTAGCTCTACTCCAGCAAGTAGCAAGTAGGTCAAAGTTCAACCAGGAATTCAGGCTGTAAGCTCAGAGTGAGTGTTTACAGCAGTTTTAGGTTGTAGTTTCACTGTTGGGCTTGATTCTCTCCTCCAGCTACCTGGGGGTTTGGTTTTCAACCTGTAAGCTCCTCTGACCACTAGTGTTAGCTGCTCTGTTGGACCTATTTTTGTCTAGCACAGAGCAGATCTTTTGAAAACATGTCTCCTGTGTTTTACTGCATCACTGCACTTTTCTTAGAAATTGGATACGAGTGTATAAAGTTACTAATTTGGGGAAACAAGTAATTCAAGAGTATGAGATACTAATCTCAGGTTTATTAATCAATAATTTCCGAAACGTCTCCTCCTGGGCTCTGTGAATGTCTCTAGGATTAAATCACAGTGTACTAGTGGATAAAATGTTCAAACAGTGATTAAATTATCATTTTAAACAGCCTCCTATCGAGTACCACCTGCAGCAGTTTTACTTTAAACAGGACATAGTGACTACAGGGTACAGCAGGGAAAAGGCTGTTTGGTTTTCCCTAAGTGTTCTCACACCCTGCCAATGGCGCTTTAAAAAGAGTCGGGTATTGAATAGTGCATCATCTACAGTGACTACACTGTGAGTTAACTTTTTTTTTTTCTGTATTATTGGTCAACCTGACCACTTTTGAGCAATAATACTCTTTGTTCATTTCTCATGCAGCATCCTGAAAAAGACATTGTATTCCAACATGGGGATGACACAATTGCTATTGTTTTTACTTACCATCAGCACTAACTTCCTTAAACCCCTTAGCATTAGAAAACAAATTTAACCCTTTGAAACAAAAAAAGTAAATTGCTGAAGAAAATCTCTGCACACCTGAATGTGCGACAGGTGCGTTGGAGGAGGGAGCAAATTTAAAAACAAAGACAGAAGCCGCAGCACACTGTCCTGCTTACTGCTGACATATTTATTGAGTGAAAATAAACATGTCAGCAGAAAGTGGGACAGTGTGCGGGAGTTTCTTTCTTTGTTTTTGTTTTTTTTTAAGCAAAAAAAAAACAAAAGCACAAGAACATAGCTTGAAAATTAGCACAAAAAGAAAGTTTAAAAAACAAACAAAGAAAGGAGTGCTTCAGAATATTATTTCCTGAAACATAATTTAAAACATAAAAATATGGTCATTATAAATATAGTTTTAGTTATAATAATTTCTTAGACTTTTTCTTTATTTTCTGAGACATTTTTCCTTAGCTTTTCTCTTTTCTTTGTAATATCTTTTTTTAAATTGGAGAACATTTCCTACCAAGCTGCTTATTGCCTTCTTTTCCAGTGTTTGTGAAAGAATTTGAACCAATTTGCTCAGGTTTCAGCGCTGAAAGCAGCACAAGAAAAGTGATGTTGATTCTGGTTTCAAAGGGTTAAAGTAAAAGAATATTATCCTCTACCTAAAAGCCTCTTTATACTTTAAAATAAAATGTGAATGGCTTTTCCACCTCCAAAAGGGAAATCCCTTTTCCTGTTCTGCCCGCTCCCTCCACAGTGGGGTCAGAGGTCAGGGTGAGTCTGGCCAGCAGCCCTGGAGCTGAGTGGACTTCAGTGTCTTGCTCTGGGGACAGTTCAGCAGGAGGGCTGCTTGCTGACCAGCTGGGGCTTGAACCCTGGTCCTCCATTTGAAGAATGGTCTCTGTCACTGCTAAGCCAGTCAGTGGCCTCTGAAAATGTTCACTCCCGGGAAAATAGTGTTACAGTGTTTAAACTTGAAACTAATCATGCCCTGTGGTATTAAATTAACCTTTGCCTGATGAGTTCACCATCATTCAGTCCAGTCCTCTGATCCAATCACATGGCGACGCCGGATTCAACAATCGTACGATGGCAGACAGACTCCTGCTGTGATGCACATTAATCTGTCCACGTTTAGCTCCCACCTCCCATCCTGCTGCAGCAGCGGCCATTTGACAGTGTGTGTTCCTGTCTGTTTGCTAAGATCTAATACAGTCTCATGGCCTCCATGATAATGTGAGCAACCTAAATTACTGATTCTTGTTACCCTGCAGTTTGAGAAAACTGTTGACATTCTCACCTCATTATAACCACACCTCCTAGAGAGAGCGGCAGGCTGTGAATATGTGTGACAGACAGGAAGTTTCAGACTTTTTCTTCTCTCTTAGCCTTTTCTTTTTGCACTGTATTGTTTGTTATTGTGGTATGTGTTTGTTTTGACCTGCAAAGGGACTACAGATGTGAACTAGCTTTAACCTATAATCGAGTACAGTGCATCAAATGATGGCATTTCTGTTTCAAACTGCACATGGTCTCTTTTACATAAAAAAAGTGCTCTTCTTTTGAAAACCTGCATCTGTCTTTGGATGATATACTCATTGATATATATGAGCAGTATCATCAGTTTAACTGCAGATGTTAGCACAACTTCAGTGCTGTCCAGCCACTCACATTTCTGCAACTCAGCTATGATAGTTCATGGTTCGTTCATGTGCGATGAATTCATAATTACAATATTTCTATTTGGCCCAGGGCCTCCTTCATATTTTCAGTTGAAGGCAGTGCTTGCCCATATGTCTAGTGGTGTGAAGAGATGTCTTTACCTGCTTGAAATTCACATCAGCTGTCCAATCCAACTGCTGTCAAAGCCTGGCTGTTTTAGCAGGGGGGGGGGGGGGGGTAATCAATGCTGCTAGTTCGGGGGGGGGGGGGTGTGTGGGGGGGGGGGGGGGGGGGGGTGGGGGTGGGGGGGGGGGGGGGTGGGGGGGGGGGGGGGGGGGGTTCAATGCTGTTAGTTTTCCATCAAGTGATTTAGTCACTGAAAGCTTGTTTCAGTGGCGATATTGCCATATAACATTTTAAAGAAGGAGGAAAAACTTTTTATTTTACTTTTTAAAGTACTCTTTAAAAAGAATACAATACAAAATGCCACTATTGTGGCAGTGATGTGAATCTATTGAAGGTATCAGATCATCATCAGATCTGAGGGGTGGGAGACAGAGTGGAGCTGTCAATGGCAAGGGGGCAACCAATTGATGATCATTTCAGATCTGTCACAGTTCAATTTAAGAAATCAGCATCCATCCTTTATTTAGTGAGGCAGTAGGTCAGGGTGGAGTAAGTGATGGATTTAGCGCATATGTAGAGCTGGACATCATCTGCATAAAAGCAGAGGTGAACACCACAAAGATGGATAACATTATTCCACCTGCATCTAATGGGTTCTGTTATGGTTCACACACCTAATTTCAAATGGTCTGAGCCTTTTGACCAAAAATAAATTGTTTCAGAATCCAAAAAGTTAAAATAGCAGGTTTTCCTTGACCTGAAGTGCGAACTGTGACAACATCAGTGAGCATGTCATATTCTACAGGTTGAAAAAAGGGGATGGAGTCTTACACATAACAGTCTTCTTTGTCTTCTTATCATTAATAGTTTGTCCATGGTTGTTTTTTGGATAAAAACAAATATCTTATAGGTTCATAGGTTATCAATGCAACCTGGCATCTTGTTTCTGCTATTTGGCCTACTTCCATTGTGCGTTGTTCAGTGCCCTTAGTTGATGATGCATTCTTGATTACTCTAGTTCTGCGGAAACCTGGTTGAAACACGGGCTGGGTCACTAGATAGCACCACAGTTCTTAAAATTATTAACAGAACCAGCTCAAGAACCGGGCTGATTTGGTGGAAAAGGGGTACAAGTGGCAGTGTGGAGAGAATGAACAGAAAAGGAGCAAGCACTGAACCCTAGGGTACACCGTGGGGTAGGGATGTAGTACTGGAGGTGCAATTGCATTGTTGTTTTTCAGTGATAATGTACTTCATGAGAGGGTAGTAGCAGTGATACTGAGGCAGGAGGGAAGACTTGTGCAGTTGATAGGTGTCAGAAGTGGCAGTGAGGTTGAGGAGGATGTGAATACTCAGAAGACCTGAGTGTGAGAAGCAGAGGTTGTGGGTCCCATCGAAAAAGAGTGATTTTTATTAATCTCATTAGTATTATATGAGCGTGACATAGAGAGATCTCACCCGTGTGTCAAAGATGAGCAGAGGAAATCATTATTCACTCCTCAGACGTAATTCAGTGGGCCGGAAGGAGGGTGTTTAATTGCAGACGTCAAGACAGCCTTACAGTTATAGATTAGTGAGAGATGGAGGGAGGTAAGAGGAGAAAAAAAGGAGGGGTGAGTGCTGAGAGCTATAGGAGAGAAGGTGAGAAAAGGAAGAGCGGAAGTGATGTGTTTTTAATCGAGGATTTTTGCAACACTGCTTTTGACAGTGACCTCCAAACCTTTGCCCTGGTAGACATGAGAGTGATGCACAGACACAAAACCACTGACACACAGAGGACAGTAAAAAAAAAAAAAGGTAAAAATAAATAAAAAAAAATAAAAAATAAATTAAAAAAAATAAATAAATAAAATACACTACAGAAGTGATCCAGTCATTCCATGTGCTACCTCAGAAAACTTTGATCTCACTATTTTATTGACCATAATAATAATACTGCATTCAGGCTTCACAACTTTTTCTGCTCCTCTGTTACTACACAGGTAGAGAAAAGGATTATTATTGAGAAATTTTGGAATTCGATTCTCACAGCAAGCACTCATGCCAAAAGTGTGTGTCAAAATTCTTTGCAAGCAATAAAAGCCTCAAGTGACTGATATGGTTCCTTTTCATGGTGAGCTGCTGGCCACAGTTGGACTGTGGTAACTCCACTGTGGTTTAACCCCTGTGTGTTTTAGAATCTGTCCAGTCTTGACTACCGATAGTAAAAGCTGAGTCAAACCAGCACTCACTGTGAAGAGGAAGAATAACAAAACTTGTGGCCTGTCTGGTGTGTTTTCTGTAGACAGTAGAGCTGATTCTGCACAGGAATTGCTCATTATTTCTAAAAAATCCTGCTGTCTGCTGGTTTAGTTTGGCCAGTCACTTTAAATTTAAACCAAACCACCCCATAACACAGCTAACCTATGCCACACTGAACAGAAATATTTACCTCTTTTTTTTTTCTTTTTAAGCCATTTCATGCTTTTGCCCGTCATTCCTATCTTCTGTTTTTTTTTTGATAACCTGCAAATCTCACTTTTGCTCAGTCTTCAGTGCATGCATTTAATGGGCAGGTTTCTCTACGGGCTGCTTTACCATTATACCAAAAATGGATTTGTGTGAGCAAGGCAATTTAAACTGTGCAAGGTTTTCATTCATTTTCTATTCAGCCACTTTATCATGCAAATTGAAAAAATAATCCTTTTGCTGGGTTTTTATTAGATAAGCCTTTCATGCTTAAAGTTACATGGTGTTTACATTTTCTTGTGGAGAAGACTTGGAAGCCATACTTGAAAGAGCTTATACAGAGTCACCTGTTACAGCATAGAAATACAAATTTTCATATTTGGCGTGTCGTATTGTACTGTAATTATTACTTGTGGTTAGTTTGATACCCCATTTTTGTTGCAGTTCTCTAAACCGCCACTTTGTGTTGTGAAAATCAAACTTCCCTGTACTTTAATTACAGATTAAATACAGTTTCAAAATGTAATGCTGTCTGCAGACACAAGACCTATATTCATTTTATCTCACGTGTCATTGCTCATGTGTAACTCCAAAATGCTGCTCCAAGTGTGATTATGCACTGCATCACTGCACCAAGATCAAGAGAGCCATGACAGGCGTGACTTAAACACACGGGCGTCAGCCTATAGCCTGATATGTGGTATTAGCATCAGCAGTTTATTCTTAATAAACAATAACAAAGGCATAACACGTCAATCACAGTCATTTACTTGCTGTTATATGGCGGCTGATCTCGTCCTCTGCTCAGAGGGTGAGGAGCTCCTGAATTTCATTGTTTTCCTAGTTTGTGGACATCAAAGGCCGTCGTTCTTCTTCTTTGAATTAGCTGCTATGCTAACAGCTGCCTTTTAAATCTCTTGCAATGGGACGCACACATACACACATTGTCAAAATGCCACACTCTCGCTCCCTATTGTCATGTTTTTCTGGCTTTGTGTTTTACACAGACTTTGTTTCAGGGCTAGCGAGACCACTCTGCCCCTCCTTTCCACGATCGGATGTTTTAAACAGAACTGCAAGACGGCGTAACGGCGTGATATTTCCACTTTGAACAGGCAGTGAAAATGCAGCCTCTGATTCTGTCGTCTGTATGTGATGTATGTGAATCCTTTTTTAATGTGTGTGTCTGTGAGAAGGTGAGGGCCATGGGAGAGAGCGAGAGAACCCCCTTCCCCTAAAGAAAAAAAAACACATATATTAGAATACATTATATGAAATTACCGCTTTTGGTTTCCACTATTAAATTCACATGAAGCGCAGTAGGAAAAATGTTCTCCCTGTGAAGCTACTGGACCATCTGTGCTGACTGTTGTGAATCTGCCCTGTCAGCACAGTTAGCCTGATCTCAGATATCACTGGTCATGGCTGAATCTGACCTTAAATCAGGCTCAGAGGTGCACGTAGTGACCCAAACATCAGTTCAGTCTCCCTCCTCCCTCACCTCCTCTCTTCCTTGCAGGCTTTTAAAGGACTATGACCTCACCATAAGGAGAGAGTCTTTTTTCCAGCTGTTGCCAATGTTTTCTGCACATGCTTCTTCGCTCCCTCTGTCCTCCTTTTTCATCTGCTCTTTTCTCCACACTGCTCCGCTTCTCATTTCTCCTCTCCCTTTCCCTTCTCTCCTCTCATCCACTTACTCCTTTTGCAGCTTTTAGTGGAGTAATTTAGGAGACATGGATCTCCCCCTGTTGCCAAGATTTACTCCTGTTTACCTCTCACCCCGTTTTCTCTCTTTCTATGCTCCTCTGCCTCTCTTATTTTTCTTCTTGTAGGTTAATTTTCAAGGAGTAATCCAGGAGGAGCTAATCCATCTATTGTTTCATACATGCTTATGTTCTCCTTGTCTCTCTTAAATGTATTTTAAAGGAGAATATATAGAAGAAAGAGATGTTCACGTTGTGACTATTGTCTCCTCTTTGTGTGTTTGTTTAGGATTTTAAGGGAGCATTTAGGAGAGAAGGAGGTGCAGCTGTCCTTAACATTTGATGCTGTGGAGGAGGCAGACCTGGCCAACTACACCTGTTATGTGGAGAACCACATAGGGAGGCGCAGTGGGAGTGCTATACTGCAAAAGAAAGGTAAATTACTCTCACTTTCACCTTCCTTCCTTTCCTCCAATTTTAGTTAGAAACAAAAAAGTGCCTCGAATGTTGAAAAGCTTGCCATCATAGTATCATTTCATTACTGCTGCTTTCCTTCAAGCAATGAATCTGAGTGAGTGACAGATGATATGAATGAATTATGAACAGCTTGCAAACAAATTGCTTATTTAAAAAAACAGCAGCATATGGTTCAATTTTGTCATTTTTTCTGTAAAACTGCAAACCAACATCATCAACAACATTATCATCAATCCAAAATGTATTTATATAGTATTTGAGCCAAAGATTATAAAAACATGCTTGACAAGGAAGGAAAGGGGATCTTAAATAGGGCTTACAACTAAGCCCTGTGGCATCCCATAGCTGTTTTCTTTCGAGAAGGCAGCGAGTTTACATTTTTAAAAAGAGAAAATTTTGGGGGGAATGTCTGAGTTACTTCAGAGAGGCACATGGTAAGGTGTAGAAAAAAAACCATCACATTCAGACTGGAAGCAAATACTGGACTCATTCCCCAGCCCTCCCACCCGCCTTATGGGTACCCTCGCACTTTTATCACGTTGTCACGTGTAGCATTTCAACCTGACACAGCTCTAATGCGTGTCAGGTTATGTCTGGCTGTGCTCTTAAGTGACGCCACCCATCCACGTATCATGCTGCCATGGCAGGTGCCGTCTACCAGCGTTTAATAACACTGCCAGTTTTGTCCAGCTACGTTCTCACCTGACATCGTCCAGCGGTATATCATGTGGATACGATAGGAGGCTTTTGGCATTGGAAACTTAGGTCACAACCACTGCAAAAGTGGCAGTATTTGACAATTTCATAATGAGAGCAGGCTTCATTTGCTTGTGCTGTGTGTCGTTGCATGTGGTTTCATAATATGAAGTGCGTTGAGCTCTCAGGGCCACCATAGAAACAGCTAGCACCTCAGGAGTTCACTAATTGCACATTGAAAAATTTTAAATGACAAGTCACTGACATTGACTGCAGACATTCATGTCTGTGTATGCATTAAATGCGTTAAACATGTTAATTAGTAAACTTGAGATGTTGATGTATGTTTGACCATTAGGTAGAGCGAGGCCGGCTGCTTCCCCTGCTTCCATTGTTTATGTTATGCTAACATGATCCCCTCTTGGCTTTAGCGCTTTGCTATCTGTCAGCATAGATATACGATTGGCATCAATCTTTTCATCTTACTCTTGGTAAGAAAGCAAATAAAACTCTTCCTCTAAACAGATTAAGATCAAAGGATTTCTTATTTTATAGTTTTAGATAATTGACTGTCAGATAAACAGTTGGCGAAACAAACAGCCAGGTTCTGGTTTTAAAGCTTCCACAGTGTGTTGTCCTAAAAGAGTGCTTTATTTTCTGACATGCTATATATATAAAACTGTTTTTGCTCTAGTTACCTGGGACATATTCCATTTCTCTTTACGATTCCGTTAACAAGTAACACCCCGCCAGCTGAAGAACCGATGCTACTTTTACAGCCCAGTAAATATTTGTGGATGTGAACAGCTTCCAAGATAATTAAGCCTTTAAATGCACACTGTCATCGTGAAATGTGCGAGATATAAAAGCTCTTCCAAATATTAACTTCAAACATTTAGATAGCTGCTCTGAAACAGATGAAAAGAATCTTACCACATATACAGACAGCCTGAAGAGAAGATCCGAGAAGAGAAAACAGAACTGGACATGATCGACAGGCGATCATTAGAAAGTATGTCAGGAAAACATCACAGCAAACGGTGCCGAGCACCACATATGGAGGCAAAATAAAAAAAAACTGTATCTCATAGTTACTGCTTTAAATATTCAGCTGAAAAATGCATGAGGGTACAGCTCCCTTTGTAAAACATTTGCAGCAGTCCTGCAGTATCGTGCTTTCCATCTGATAAGGAGAGAGAACGGGCCTGTTTGAGTCAGAGGCCACGACCCAGAGACAGAGAAAGAAACCTAGAGAGACAGAGAGAAACAGCACCGCAGGAGGAGATGAATTGTCTCTGTTACCTCAAAATTCAGTGGAAATGAGTGCCCACTATGAAATAAATGTACGTAATGCGGAAAAGCAGGGACAGGCGAAATTGGGGGGAAATGTGGAAAGAGATAAAGCAAGCGCAGAAACGATGGGAGACTGAACGAGGCAAGGAAATGGAGAACAGGGGAGAAATAATAGATGCAGACAGAGAGATAAAGACGCAGAAGCTGAGGGGTGCATGAGAAAATCTGGAGAGACAGAGCGAAGAAAAAAGGAGAGAAGAAGAAAGAGAGAGACAGGAGGACTAAAAACAGCTCTTTCTCACTCCCTGTCTGCCTCCTGCTGAATGCCTTGGGTGTCAAATCTATCTTACTATACTTAACTAGCACCCTAGGGACTCACACACACAGGCACAAGCACACACACACACGGGATAACACACACACACACCTGCGCAGTGGGTCAGGATGAGGACTGTAGGGTCGTCATTACTTCACACTGTAATTAAGTGGATGAATACAGGAGTGTGTACGTGTGTGTGTTTAGGCACAAAGCTTTACACTGAAGCAACAGGCAGCTTTACTCTGGTTTACACAGCATGCTCGTGTGTGTGTATGCATGTGTGTAATCAGACCTGATGCATAAGCGCAGAAACACATACTCTTCTCATGGCAGGCATGGTAGGTGTCAGAGAAGACTTTACTTGGCTCGTCCCTGCTGGGTGCTCTTTTGAACGATGGAGTTCTGTCAGTGTTTGTGTTGGTGTGCATCTCATACTTGTTTCCTTTTGATTCCAAATGAAGTTTGCTGCTCTCACACACTCATGTCCACCCTCTGCTTTCAGTCTCTTTCTAACAATGACAACACCTAATAAGAGAAAGATTTACTATATTTTACTGCATATTTTGGATTAAGAAGCTGGTGGAAAGGATGAAGGGATAATATGTTGTGGGATGAAGGTATAAGGGGATGAAGAGAGAGTGTCATGGGATGGCAGGATGAGGGGTGAGGGATGAACGGATGAGGGTGGATAGTAAAAAAGGAAGAGGAATGAAGGTATTAGGGTTGAAGGGTCGAAGAGATGAGGGGTGAAGGAATGACGGTCAAAGGGATGAATGGATGAAGGATGAGAGATGAATGGACGAGGGATGAGGGTTGAAGGGGTGAATAGATAAAGGGCAAGGAATGAAAGGATGAGTAGTAAAGGCTGAGTCTGTGGATCAGGGACGAGTGTGATGATGGACATTGGTGGAAGGTGGGAACAGGAGTGAACGGGGGGCAGAGACTAATTTAGCTAGGTATCTCTTTGTGGACTTACATTAGGATAAAGCTCCCAGTTGTTTCTGTATTCAGAGAAAAGAGAGTAGAAAGATACAGTAAAAGAGACAAAAAGGGATTTGGGGGAAGGTTGGGATGTTAGAACAGTCAAAGACGAAAAGCATGGCTCAGGTGTGCTGAGTACTCTTGGGTGTAAATGGGATGTGTTGGAGGAGTGGTTTTTGTTCCCCAACTTAGTTATTAAGCTATATTTATCCTGTTCTTGTGTTTTTCCTGCTTTCCCCTCCCATTCATTCCTCAATTTAGCAATAGCCGTTAGTTTTGGGCAGCAGATCCTTTGCAGAATCCAATTCTCAGTTGTCCCAAAGCTGTTTTTATCTACATCTCCTCCCCTGTGATTAGTATGGATTTAAAGGAAATGAGCACGAGATAATAGCTTTAACCTGGAAAAAAAATCCCCTGTTCAGTGTAGCTCACCACCTACAGTGCCGCTTTAGTGCCATTATCCTGTCAACCTAAAAAATATTTCAGCTAATCAGTAAGCACCTTGATTTTAGTTTCTGAGCAAACTTTATCTTACTATC
Organism: Plectropomus leopardus; assembly: GCF_008729295.1. NCBI lineage: Eukaryota > Metazoa > Chordata > Actinopteri > Perciformes > Serranidae > Plectropomus > Plectropomus leopardus. The sequence goes on along the minus strand of NC_056471.1, from coordinate 5,749,314 downwards.
TTCCTCAAAACACTATTTTCAGATGCGATGAGAGAACCAGCTCAAGAGGACTGATTATTAAAACTACATTGTCCTTGAATGGTTTTGAGTAGAAGTTCAGATCAAGTTCAAATATATTTAAAACTTTTGGCTGTTAATGACATTGCCTGGTCTTTTAAAAATATGGTAATTTCTGATGGGAGGGAGGAATCTCAGCGCATCAGCCTACTCAGAGCAGAAACTGATGCCTCAACAGACAGAACAATTAGGACGGGTTCTGGGGTGAGGAGAGTAACAAGGCTATGGCTCGAGCTTTTTAATGAGGTGCAGAAACTAACAATTACATAAAAAGCATGTCTTCATCACAGCAAGAAGAGGAAACCTTATTATCTGCGCAGTTGACATGAAATTTAATGGAAAAATTACATGCAGTTTTCAATAAAAGACAGTAATGCACTGGGTGATTGGAGTCTATGTACAGGTAAAGATGAAAACTTACCTTAAGCAGATGTACAATAATCCATCTAACAATACATATATTGAATGCTATGGCATTTTATGAGTAAGAACTTCACTCAGTTTGTGGCCAACTTCTACTTATTTCAGTGCACTAATATTACAAATACATTTTTTTATATTATTGCTAATGAGTAAAATGTCTACGTGTAACAAGAAACAACTTACTTAATATCTAACTCTCCCATAAGGAGTACTTTAGCACCTTTAAAAGGTAACTTTGATATTGTTCATCCTTGATCCTACGTTTCCATATTTTTGGGTCCAAGGGACTAATGGAGACATATCTTTCAAACTCGTCCGGTATTCAGCAAGAGTGCTACAGCCAGCAGCCTTGAAACAGGCTGCAATGTAACCACTTGGGGCATTTTTGCTCAGATTATTATTCTATGTGTTTGACAACATTATAGAAACGATCTCTACAAAGTTAGATCTTTTTGTCGAAGAGGAGGATCCTTTTTGTTTAATTAGAAACAGCCCTGAAATTGCTATCCCCAAAGCTGCCAGACTCCATTCAAATAAACAGTAATTTTAGAGAGTAAAGAGCCAGCATAATGTGGGTGAATTAAGGGTTTATTTCAACCACATTAAAGCTGGTGATTGTTGGAACAATGGGAAGACCAACAAGAGTTTTATTGTTTTTTGTAGAATTAGAAAAAAGTGTGTTTCACAATGATAAAATAACGTTTTTTTAGAGTCTGGTGGGTTTGGTGATAGTGATTTAGTGTGGATTCTTTCACAAAAAGGTCTATCTGTGGACAGATTCTTTCCATAATGCTGGCAGAAACTTAAAATGTAAATTTGAGCCTGTCAGTGACAAAAACAAACACATTTAGTGGATGTAGATTGACTGTTGCACAGTTTCCCATTAACCTTTACATTACAGACTGTTTTGCCAGTGCTGCCTGCAGTGCTGTCGCTCAGCACTGGACCAGTTTCACAAGTTCTCATAAGTCACTTGGTTCCAAAATGTGGGGAAACAGGGTACCGTTTGAAAAGTATAGAAGTTACCCTTTAACCCTTTAAAACCTGGAGCAACATAATTTTTCCTGTGCTGCTTTCAGACACCTTTTTCAAGTATTTAACCCTCTGAATCCTGAGCAAATTGGTGTGATTCAAAAACCTGCCTGGGTTTGACAGGGTGAAGCTCATTGTTTTATTTTTATGGCCAATCATTTTATTTTTTTGGTTCAATTGACCGTCATCTGTGCAGGAAAAACCTTCTCAGTACAACTGTAGGTCAATGTCCAACTTGTTTTGCTGCCATAGGTTAGCCAAAAAACTAACTAATGTGGCTTTAAAGCATTCAAAAGGAGCACAGAGCTCCTTCACTCTGTGTGTCCTCCCTATTTCAAAGTTCACAAACAAACTTCCAAATTTGTAGTGTAAGCTCGAGGCACTCAGTGTATGAATGAACTGATTTTAACAGAGAATTATTAAGTTCACCGATGTCAGTGACTCAATCAGTAGCTTTTAGCAGTGCGGCTCCCCTCGCTGTTGACTGAAAGCACCGCTGTCGGCTCAGTAGTGATGCACAGTGTGTTCCTTTCTGGTTAAAAGCTTATTGAAAGAGCACAGAGTCACAGACACAGTCATGATGAGACATTTCTTTTAGAGACAGGAACATTTAAACAGAGAAACAGTGCTCATGTGGGCTGAGATTTGTACTGAGCTGACCAAAACTGTTGAACCAGCAACAGACTGAACTTAAAGTTTAGGAGACTGAACTAAACACAGTCACGGTGTATTGAACAGCAATGTATATGAACTAAATACATAGTCACTGACTATTAACCTTTGAATTGAACTGAACAAAACCTTTTGAATAAGCATTTGTAATTTCCACCTCTTGTATCGGCTACTTTTTGAAAAGTTCACCAACCAGGGTAACCAGCCGACAGACTGTTCCGGCGCCTCGTGGCCTGAAGCCTTGAAGCTAATAGGGTCACATTTGGGCGCCTGAACACAACATGACAGCCGAAACAAAGCACAAGGTATCCGAAGTTAGCACAAGTTATCAAAGCTTGATTTCATGCACTGTGTGTGTGATTGAATTAGGGTGTGCTCTCACCCCGCAGTGACCCGGAGTAATGGGTTGATGCATCTATGTTGCACGCATGCACTCACACAGACACGCACACACCTACAGCACACACACCATACACATCCACTTATTGTAACTGACAGAGCAGAAAGAGCCGCCTTCAGCCACCGCGACGAGAGTCTTACTAGAAAGGAAAAATGGAGGGAGAGACAGACAGCTGACAGGAGAGAGGAGAGATTAAGAGAAAATGACAAGACTGGACACTAGAAAGAGAGTTTCTCTGATGTCTTTTATAGGCCTCTGAAGGTTTGAGGTTTGAAGTCAAATGCATCCGAAAAGCATTCTAGAAAAATTGATCACTCTGATTGCTCGAACTACCTCGACAGGGGTTTTAACCCTTTAACACCTGGATAAGATTAATTTTCTTGGTCACTGGTTTCATTTCTTTCAAAAACACAGGGAAGACACAATGAGCAACTCAGCAAGAAATGTCTTGCAAACTACAAAAAGTTAAAAAAAACATTTTAAAAAAGGTTGGTGAAAAGGTGACAAAGAAATCATTTGAAAAATTAGCTGGGGTAGAATGTTAGATATTAACATTAAAAAATGAGGAAATAATGTCCAGAAAACAATATATTTTTAATTCTCTTAATCATATTTAAAATTGTGTTACAGAAAAATGAAAACAATATATATTAAATTTCTTATGGTTATTTTCTTTTTTTTTTTTTCTTGTTTGCTTTTCTTGCTTTTTCGGTAATTTTCTATTTTTTCTTTTTTACTAATTTCTTGCTAATGTTTGGGCTATTTGCTCGTTGCCCTCCCATGTTTTTGAAAGAAATCAAGTCAATTTACTCATGCGTTAACAGGTTAAGATGCATTCTAGCCAGATGTCGAAAAGGTGTAAATGCATCTGTCCCTGAAGTGTATCCTCAATCTATGTTCCTCTATAGAGTGTAACTACTGGTGTGTCAGTAAAAGGTCAGTACAAATATCCACTCACAGGGTGTGTCCCCTGTCTCCTGACAGCTTAAGCTGTGCTAAAATTAGCAGCTGTTTTCACTGTGTCTTGGTGGTATTGTTTTAACTAAACTGCTGCTCTGCAAAGTTCATTCTTCTTCTTGCGTTCATGGCAGTTACCAAACAGCCAATATCATCCTCTGGATTAAGGTTGACCTTAAATGAATTTGTTTGTAACCTTGGGGAAGAAACACTGATGGAATCAGATTTGAATACCTGTTTAACTCTGTACAAAGGTTGGTAGTTGGCCTTTAAAAGGTATTTAAACAGGAGAAAGAGGACTGGGGGAGCTACATTCTGTCAAATATATTCACTATGAATGAAATCAAGTCATTTTGAGGCAGAAACAACCTTTCAGTGTCAAAATAGAAGCTGCAATCACTTTTTGGCAAGTTGAAAATTGCATTTTATGCATTGCATTTGTCTTTTAAAGGTATTTAAACAGGACTTGGTGAGCTACAGTCTGTCAAATCTATTCACTTTGAATGCACTTAAGTGATTAGTGATTATTTTCAGTGTGAAGATAGGAGCTGCAATCACTTTTTGGCAGGTTTTTATGTGTTGTATTGGCTCTTCAAAGGTATTCCAACAGGTAAAAGGAGGTAAAAAGGACTGGAGGGGTTATAATCTTGGGCACAGAGCAGGTAATATAATGCAGGCTCATGAGGATAATAGCAGATAATACCTTTATTTTTATTTTACCAATCTGTAAAGTATGATAGACTTCTTTCCAAATGTAAACAAGATGTTAGACATATTAAACACATACAAACAACAGGAATAACAGTGTTTTCTATAGTCGTGTAAAAGTCATGCCTGATCAAACTATAAATCGCAATAACGTGAATATAGGATTTCAAGAATCATTAAAGTTTCACAAAGACATACCTAAGCTGTTAGCACGGACATAACGTTATGTGTATTTACTTGCTTTGACTGTCTGATCCACGTGAGAGCAGCTGAAGACGTGAATACTGGGCGATACAGCTTTAACAGGCTGCGCGCGCTCCCGCGGACGGCAAACAATCACTTTTTGGCACGACACTGGCATCTCCTCTCACTCTCCTGCGCCAGGTGTGTGTGTGTGGCAGGCAGAATGAGAGGGGATGCTGCTTGCAGTGTGAGTTCAGGTGTAGTGAGTTTCCAGCTCGGTGATGTTGAAATAATTAACTGATATCTGATGTCTGATCCTTCCCAACTATCAACAAGCAGAACAATATGTAAATATGTAGAGTTCTGTGTAGTTTAGTGTAGATAACACAGAGATGACTTGAGAATATGGTTTAAAATCTATGTCGACTAAAGTTTGGAAAGTATTTGAGGTTGTTCTTGTTCACTTCAATGGTGAAGAAACGGCTTTCTCTTTAGCTTCTAGTTGTCGTTAAACAAACTGCATTTTAGGGCATTTTAGCATCTCATGGTTCCAATGAAAGATGAGACAGATGGTACACTGGGAGACAAACTTTTAGGCTATTTTTATTTCATAACCATTAATGTTGTGTCTGGACAAACTGCTTTGGCAACAGATGCTAAATGCTCATCTAATGAAGCCAGTGGAGGAAAAGTGAAAACTGAAAACAGAGAAAAAGACAGTAAAGGCTGTGATGTCAGCATCACTGTTTGGTTGTCAAGACAGACAAAGAGCATGGAAGGAAGAAAAGTAATGTTAAAAACAAACTCTCATTGAAATTTCTTTTATCATATACCCCACACATGCAGACCCCTCCACCCACACCGATGACTTCTCTTTTTATGCCTTATAAGTAAAAATCATAATAAAATTCAGTGTTCAAATTCTGCTCTCATTTTCCTGCGAGCTGATATCAGGAGACGGCAGCAAGTGACTCATTACTAATGGAAAATATGTGAGAGAGATAGATGAAGGGGGGAGTGGCGACAGAGTGGGGGATGGGGGGGGGCAGGGGGAGACAGAGGGAGACAGAGGGAGAGGCAGAGGTTTCTAAATGTGTCGTCTCATTACTAATAGAAGCAATCTGAGTTCACTTCACAGCAGAGCAAATATTTGGTAATTAGTTAAATTTCACTAATTTTCTTCCCCCCTCGGACCGCCAACCCCCATCCCCCCATTCACTGTCCCACCTCTTCCATAGTGTCTCCATGTATAAGCAAGGGTGGTGCAGTAGCTCAGAGTAGAGTTGGAGAGACGTCTACTGGTCAAACGTGGTAACTTCAGGCAAATTATATACTGCAGTAGTCAATTAAAGATATGATAAATGCATTTAGGGAGATTTTTACTAAGAGAGAAAGATCAATATTAACCCACGTTGTCTTTTTTATTTCTTTTGTATTTAGTTTACTTTTTTATGTAGTTTGCCTGTCTATTTATTTTAATTTATTTTATTACCTTTTATTTGTGATTTTATTGCTTTTATGGCTTCTGTTGTTTTTGTTTTTTATTGCTCTGTTTTGTTTTGGGGGTTTTTTGTAATGTTTTTTATATTGAAATTTTACTTTCTGCATCTTGCATTATTTGTCCTCTGATTTTAATTTTATCCTAACTCCCTTGTGTTGAATAAGGCTATTTGGCTTCCCATTGTCATTTCACTGTCTATGTAGCCAATTTCTGTTTTGCTTTATTTGTCAAAGCACTTTGTAAAGTCTTAGGTGACATATAAACAAAGTTATTATTGTTGTTATTATTATTATTATTATTATTATTATTATTATTATTATTATTATCATTATTATTAATTATTTTTTTATTATTATTTTATTATTTAATCTACAGTATATATTCAAAAAGGCCTTGCTTTATAAGTTAGTGTCAGTCTTATGTCATTCAGTTTGATCATTCAACCAGAAACAGGAGGATTCTCAGATTTTAAAGAAGTGTCTCCTGCTGCGTGTCACTATGAAAACATTTTTATAATATAACGTAATATGGTGTGTGATATCAAATTTATAATATTGCACAGCAACAAATTCATGTTGAACATTATCCAGAGTATTATAAGTTATTTCTTTCATTTCACAAATAAGAAAACACACACACACACACACAAATTAAAGTAACACTTTATCCACAAAATAACCTTTTGTGAAATAGTTAGTCCTGTTGTGTAACATTGAAAACCACAGAAAATGGTGAACAGACAGATTTGATGTATTGGTTGATTGGTGGCCATGTTTAACAACAGCAGAACTGTATCAAACATCCACATATAAAATTTAAAAAAAGCAAAAGTCTGCACGGAGCACAGCACAAACTCTGTGTGTTTTGCTCCCTCATTGGAGCGGTGGTGGGGCCTTTTGCATGTGTGTGCCCCGGGCCCCATTGACTCATAATCTGCCATGCTTGCAGGTCAAAATACATGTGAAGCAGACATATATTTTTGAAAGAACATTCAAATAGAGGAAGATTTAGAAATTTTCCAGAATATTGTACATATAAAATACAGTTTAATATATTGGAAAAAAATCAGTAATATAGTGAACAATAAAAAAACACTGACAGAGGTCAATGTGTTGTTACATTTTGCTTATAAAATATGTTAAATGCAGGGAACTTTCATTGTGCTACTTTTACTTATGTAAAAATCTTCCTCCACTGCTGCCTGTATAAGGAATTAACCACTCCTGGTATTATACAGTAGAAGCCCTTTTAACATTGTAGTCACTTTGATGTGTACAACAGTATGTTATTAAAATTCAGCTCATGATTGTATGCCTTTATTATCACTACAGGTCTGATTGATGCCCGCAGAGTTTCAGTTCTATGAAATGTCAGATGAACAGTAACACATAAGAGAGAGTGCTCACACTGTGACACTCAGGCACTGTAGGTGACTGAAGGTTGCTATACACACTATCACTAAACTGGCAAGAGAGCAAAGGAACTTACAATTACACTGTCGTGTCTGATTAAAATCAGATGTTCAACATTTTGATCGACGGAATTAATCCAAAGATATATAATCATGATTATACGATTTTGTAATCATAACTTTGGTATCATTTTGTACAATCCATCTATCCTTTGAAGCAAGTTATGAAATCTGCAGATAGTTAATCTTCAAACTGAGTCTTATCGTCTTTTGAGTGGGGAAAAAGGCAAGCTGGATGTCGTCATTCATTCAAAAAAAGTAGTACGAGATCATAAAAGCAGCACAAAAACAGATGATAGTGGGAGATAATGTCATCTCCTCCCCTTTATGGTGATTACATCTGACAGTGCAGCAAACCAGTAGGTGGTGTTTGTGCTCCCAAGTGGCAACAAAAGTGTACTGACTTTACAGTTATGATGGTTTACAAGTGCTGGAAGGTTTTAATAATATTAGAGCGTATAGTTTAGTTAAACAGTCTTGCTTAAGCTGCACTGATAAACAGACAAGATTGTGTATGAAAAATGCATGAAACACAGGTTAAAAATAATGCGGCTCCAGGAAAAGTCACAGGAATGATATGAGGTTTGTGTGTGTGTGTGTGTGTGTGTGTGTGTGTGTGTGTGTGTGTGTGTGTGTGTGTAATACTAATAGATCATATTTCCCATGGTGTCATTCACCAGCCATGTTCCATTAATCTCCCATACCCTCACATTGCCTATGATAGCACTATCATTCACATACACACACATTCTGAGACCACGGATGTGTGTGTGTCTAACATGCTGACTTGAGGTCATCTGTCTGTCTCAGTCAAGGAAACATACTTTGTGTTGAGGCTGACTGTTTTCGCCAACTACTGTAGCTAATACACAACAGGTGATTTCTTCGTTGTTGCTGTTTTTTAATCAATTCCACATGTTCTAGTGAGCTTAAAAAGACAACATACTGTAAGATCTGCACCAAACACTTGCATCATCAATACATTTCAACATAGGCCACAACAACCAATGAGCATACAAACTATAAAAATTGCAGTTCTCTGTCTGCAGCTTGGGTAAGAATATTCTGGATGCTTCCACTGAAAAGCTTAGAGAAGCAGCAGTTTGCTGCTTTTTATTGAAGATGGGATCATTTGCTACATGTACTTTTGACAAAGCATTGTGTTATAGTCCTCATCTTCAAAGTCGTTTCTTGTGTATGTGAAACGTACAGTTTGAAAACACTTCCAAAATAGCATAAATCTCACTTTGTGTGGCATGTCTGAGTATGGCACGTCGGAAAGAGTTTCCAAACAGTATGCTCTACTTTTACAAGAAAAAAAAGTAAAAGTAAGTAAAACTTTATTCATAGATCTATATCTATATCTTATATATATATATATATATATATATATATATATATATATATATATATATATATACACATACATACATACATACATACATACATATATATATATATATATATATATATATATATATATATATATATATATATATATATATATATATATATATATATATATATACATACATACATACATACATACATACATACATACATATATATATATATAAACTTAAAGCCTGATAGAGGTAGCGGTTAACCCTTTGAAACCTGAGCAAACTGATGACATATTGTAAGAAATTGTATATAAAATAAAATGTATGTTTTCTTTAGTGTATTATCACTTGTTTTTGTAACTTTAGAGTGAGCTTTTTGTATCTGCAGAGGGAGTGGTTAATGTGGTTGCAAGGTGCTGGGCGCTGGGAAAACGGCCCATCACCAACATTCCAAATAGTGTCGGAGTCAGACTGAATGTAACGTGTTTTGTTGCTTTATTTAATGTTTTAACTGTTTTTTTCACCGGTTTCACTTGTTTTGGAGAGAAAGACACCTCCGCAGATACAGTGTTTAAAATCTGATATATTGAGAAAAAAGGTGACTTATTAGGTTTTACCTCATCATTTGAGATCATCTGAACAATAAACTGCACGATCTCATATTTTCTGCTCTTCCCCTGTCTGTGTCTCTGACTGTAGATATGTATCGTCTGGAGCTGGCTGGAGGTCTGGGGGTCATACTTTTGCTGCTGGGAGTCCTCACAGCACTTTATAAGTGTTACAATCTAGAGATCATGCTCTGCTACAGGAGACACTTTGGGAGTGATGAAACTGAAGATGGTAAGATTCTGGACTCACGTTTAGGGGCCACTTATATGGCAACAGTTCTTGCATGAAACGTTTAAACTTTTATTGTGGTTTGGCCTTCAAAAACAGCAATGTTTTGGGGGCCTGAAAATTCAAACTTTGAAACCGGGTTTCAGACTGTAATTTTTTGAAAACACAACCCCTTCTGTCGCTTTGGCAACGTGTGCATCCTGTTAGAACAGTGACATCACAGCCGCACTTCGCACATGCCCTCAATTATCTGCAGTTACTGGCCAAGCATGCATACTACAGCGTTTTCTGTTGTTGGTGCGGAGTCATGTACACGAGGAACGTTTTCACAATGTTATCATACAAACACAGATTTTTTTTAAAACGTGATGGGAAGACTTTTCAGTTTTTAGTAGGGCCGTTCTCGTCTAAATGTGGCCTTAATCAGGACAATCAAACAACAGCAGTGTTCAGATGGGCAACTCACAACAAAATGAGTGCGTATTTCAAAATACATACTGCCACAGAAGGAGCAGAGGACTGTAAATGTCAAACAAAAACGCACAAAAGAAAAATAAACAGAAGTAATTTTGTAGTTTTCAGTAGCTTAAGTCAGTCTGATTTTCTTAGTAGGGTAATGCCTTTGTGTCTCAAAGATAAATTGCTGATTCCTTTTATTTTCCTCAAGTCCAAATGTAGGATGATGTGAAAGTATCAGTTGATGTTGTTTAAACTGCTAACTGTGTCTCTCTTCACAGATAATAAGGAGTATGATGCCTATCTGTCCTACACTAAAGTGGACCTTGACTGTTTGGGCAGGTTAGTGACCTCTGTACACATTTTATCTTGCTAACAACACTTAGTCTTGAACTCACAACCACAGCATGAAAAACACTTCAATCGATCTCCATCATTAGCAACAGATGGCCCGAGGCCGCCAGCATTACTGAGCATGAAGCAAACTTTTCTCCTCCTAGAAGCTAAACTGTGTACCTGCACTAATAACGAGAAAATAATTTACATTTTAATTTTTCAAATAAGCTTTAGATGTGCTGACGGGCGTAGTTTTGTCATCTGGAGAGAGCCAGGCTAGGTGTTTCCCTCTATTTGTATGCTAAAATAAGATAACCATTCCCTAATCTAGCAGGTTTGTAACTGTTAACCCCTAAAATATTTTTGCAGCCATCACCGGGTGCTTATTTAACTATTTGATTTTGAATCTGGAAACGTAATCTTACTTCTCCTCCACAGCCGGGCGAGCAGCGATGAGGAAACATTTGCTTTGGAGATCTTGCCGGATGTTCTAGAGAAACATTATGGATACAAGCTGTTTATACCAGACAGAGATCTCATACCCAGCAGCAGTAAGTACCCATCTATCTATCTGTCTGTCTCCTCTCCCCCCTCCCCTCCTCCTCACAAACACACATCCTGCCTCCCTCTCTCCAGGGGCCTTTATAGCCCCCAATACCCAGAATTCATCACTCTGTCAGAATAAATAAGAATGTATGCGGATCTTCATCATAACACACTTACAGACACACACGTCTGTGTATGATCTCAGGTGTAAATTACATGTACACTCAAAACACACACACACACACACACACACACACATTCACTCTACCTCAGATGCAGCTTCTCACATGTTCATGGTTCCACTTTCCTGTGAAACCGTCACAAATCACAATATGTGTCTTTCACAGCGTAGCTCATGTCTGGATCTCAGTTTCACAACCACAAATTCCCACACACACTGTACAGAGCGCGCATACACACACACACACATACACACACATTGCACAGGGTGCACACACACACACACCGTTTGTCATCATTTCTAGGGTTATGTGTCACTCTGTCTAACTGGAGGGGGAAAAAAATGGCTGTTATTGCTCTATCTGTCAATGCTCTGACCTGACACACACACACACACACACACACACACACACACACACACACACAATGCTCTGACCTGACACACACACACACACACAGGTGCACACAGACACACATGTCCATTATTGACACACCGAAAGGGGAAAATACTTGCTGCCATTCACATGTAGGCACATACTATCTTCTTTTCTGTCTATCCCCCTTTATTTTACTAACACACTAAAAGTTTGAGGATGTGCTGAACACTGACAGCACGTATTGCAGCTGTTGCATGCTTGCAAGTACAAATGCATATAAAAATGTGCGCTGAACACTGTGAAAAATTTTAATTATGAAAAAACTTTAGCACAGTTTTGCAGGGCATTGTGGTTATACTGTACATGCAATAAGAGTATGAGGAAAAAGGGCAGCTATACTGTAATATAGATTTGTCAGTATTCTCAGTGCGCGCACACACACACATATATACACATATACCCATCCATCATGTTAAAGTCATCTCTGGCCTTGCCTGCTGCAGGATGTTGAGTGGAGATGAGATTTAGATTGGACTGAAGGGCGGTTCATCTGGTTCATGTAACTGTTTATCACATAAACATTTTTAAGATTCTCCCAAACATTCTCACACATGCATTAAATGTATGCATGTGTAAGGACATATGTACTGCTTTTCTGGTGATTTATACAAAATGCAGCATCATTCAAACTGCAATAATCAATAACGTTGTATCAACAAAGGATTAAGTAACTATGTCAGTGCCCGGGGGCTCACCCGTGGCTACAACGTTTAAGCTCAGCTAACAGAATGCTGGCTCCAGTTCACCTGACAGGCTCAGAGGGGTGTCACTAAAGATTCTCTGAAAGTCATACATAACTTTTGAAGTCAAAATATAACAAAAAGTGGCTATTAAATACTAACAAAAAAAACAGAATGAGTCCTACCAATGATATCCGCAAGCCTTTTAGCATTCCCGGTTCCCTCGTCCCGAAGTCAATGGGCTTTTGGTTAGATGCCTGAAATAAGGTCTGTGGTTAACACAAGCTTAAGAGAGCCTCACATTTTGTTCTACGACATAAAATCTGCCAGTAAATACCTCACTTGCCATAAAAAGTCGTATTTTTACTACTGGAGATTACATTCATACTTCAAAAATCAAAAAGAGGTGTTCATTGTGAAGATTATGTCAGTGAAGAAAACCTGATGACCTGTTATAAGTCCAAGATATTATAAAACTGTTATTTTCTATCTTGACTTTCCCAATAACATATAAGATGCATTTCCAACAAAAACTTTCAGTTAGTGCCTTCAGAACCAAAAGCAACTCCTACAAACATGTACCTAGACCCTAGATCTGTGTAGCGTTTCCACTGCAGACAGTACTCTGTATTTGGGCAGGATTGTTGTCACTTGCTGTTGTCAGCAGCACTCGCTGCATTTCCTTGTTCATCACATGGCTTCCATCATGGGGAAGTCTGCATTACGTGTATTGTCCAAAGAACAGGGCTACACACCGACATTTTCAGAACAAAGGCAGGGGTTTAGTGTTGCCGTTGTATACCGGTATGATGCTCCAACGCCTTTTTCTCTCTCCAAGTAAGGACTAATCTAGTTGAAATATATGAAATATGTATTTATATCTCGAATATATATATATATATATATATATATATAAATTCATATATAATTTTTAAACCCTTGAAGTTTCACTCATTACCAAATGAGTTTGTCTTCCAAGAGAGATAATAAAAACAGATGGAGTGGGCAAAGTTGTCTGATTGAAATTTAGGTGTGTTGATGGATTCACATGGTCAACTTATGCACGTAGTAACTTTACAAGTAAATGTTTCACCTTAAAAATTGCCATCAGAGCATCTAGTGAATTGAATTATTTTTTCTCAGTCTACAGCTGCCGCTAGAGGCTGCAAATGTTTAGTTTGCAGAGTTTACGAATTTACGAAAAGCTTGTCAAGGTATGAACAGTGGATAAAGTAGCTGCAGCTCAGCACTGAGCTCAGAGTGTTGATTCTCTCCTGACCAGTGAACTTACTGCAGTGTTTGTAGCTCCACTTTTTAGTACCACATTACTGTGTTACGTACGGCAACAGAGAGGTGACAAAAAAAGGGGATGGTAAGATGCAGTTCCATTGGTGCCATTCACATCTTTTCATAATAGAAACGCACAAAATGCAAACCAAACTGAACTGCAGTGAGCCGACCTGCTGCTGGAAACACAGCTATATATGATGTATGCAGTGTTGATATTTGTATTTCTTTGTCCAGTTAAAAATGGACAACTTCTGAGTCTATTTTTTTCCTTTGATATTCTTTTCTAGTTATTAGACAATGTGACTCTGCTTCAGGAGACTGAGTCTGTAATATACCTGCTCATTGCTTTAAAAACATCATAAAACACATTCAGTAATCCCTGAGGCACCTGGTTACTTCAACACACAAATCAAACTAATGCATGAAGTGAAATATTGAGCCATTATCCCCTGTGCATTAGCATTTTATTCCCAAAATTACATTTCAACGTGTCAAAAAAACTCACCCAGAAAGAATGTAGAGGCTGAAATAACTTTACAATGTGGCCAGAAAGTAACAAATGAAAGTAGGTTCTGTGCACTATTTAACATTTTCTTTTAAAATACATAAATAAATTTACTTAAATATGGTTCACAATGAATTGCCCTCAGCCAAAATTATGCCTTCTTTCAACACACACGCAACAGTCAAGACAGTCATATTTCATCCAAAAATGAGGCTCCCTCTCTTTGCCCTCAAAACATCCTAAAAACAAATGTCCACCGTGCATAACGACACACACAACTCTCTCCAAGCTGCATACTGACTAAAGGTTACAGAGTGTGAAAATGACTGAGTGACTCACAGAGACAGAGAGAGGTGCCTTTTCAGTGCGCACCAAAGCCATTGACAGAGCAACATGGCAACGCGACCTAAAATACAACATTCAATTATCCACTCCATTAGCCCTCCGAAATTAACAAGAGAGCGAGAAATAAACAACGGGAGCAGAAAGAGGTGGGGACGGGGTCATTGGTTTGTGTTATTTCATTAATTGATTTACATAATCCTCAAAAATAGAGCGCGGGAACAAGAAGAAAAGGGCAGGGGAGAGGAGGGGAGGTTAAATGTGAAGTACAGCGAGAGAGAGTGACGAAGAGAGATGGAAGAGCAGAGAAGAGAAAGAAAGGGACTGAATTTTGGGGTGTTCTGGACTATTTGTGCCCCTTAAATTGAGCGTGAAATTGCAATGTGTTGTTGAAGAGTCCCTGCCATTAATTTAGTTAGCAAGTGAAGAGATGGTAGAAGGAGGCAGACACACAGAGAGGGGTAATCTGTTTTTCACACAACGCGTGGCTTTCAGACGTTTTCGGTAACTACAAATTTTGAGAAATAATGAGCAATTTCGGTGACGCACGTTCCAGAAGAACACTAAGAATGTCACAAACAAGAAACTGGAAATGAGACAGTTTGAGAAGATGTGTTTGCACACAGCCTGGTACGAAGCAGCAGCACCACAGTGAGAATGAGAAGAAGCATTTGAAAGTGTGGTAAACTCTTTTGGCTCCATTGCCTCGTATATTGATGCTTAAGGTCGCTCTACCTCCTTTTCAACATCTCATCGCCTGCCTATTCACCTCCTCCAGTTCACTTTTCCCTCCCTGAGTTCTAAGTAAAAGCTGATGGTGGCGTATCAGCACAACTCTGATCCCCATTTAAGAGCTGATTCCACTGCCGCCTGTCAGAGCCAAAACTCCTGCACAAGCATTTCTGTCACTCTGCTATATCCTCCTGTCACTCAGCCCAGTCATTTCTCAACAAAATGAGCTGAAGGATGCCGCCAGCGAAAATACACAGATACTATACAGGGGAGTTCACTTCTTCTTTCTGCTACCTTTTGAAACTCTCCTTTTCTTTTCCTAAAATCAATATTAAATGAAACATTTTCTCTAAATGTAATATTTTTTTGCTATTTTTGAAAAACAAATCCATGACTAGAGGAATAGTTTTCTTTTATGTGTTTTTTTTCCCATTATTTGTATAACAGGGACAAAAAACAGTTGGTAACACCAACCAACACTCAACGTTTTCTTTATATCTCTTCAAAAGGCCCACTATACCCCCACCATCTACCACCTGACATGATTAAGACAGAAAAAAAAGTTATTGTGCTGATTTCCTCTGTGATCCATGAAAAGTTCCACTGAGATAGCCAAGAGTACACATAACATACATACATGTGAGACAGACAAGGAAAAAAAAGTGCACATAGTATATTAGGCACATGGATGATGTGTAAGTATAGCATATATAGAAAATTATGAATGAGTAAAAAGCAAGCTCAAAATACTCACCCACTCAAATATGCTACTATGTGTGAGGCAATTAGCTTAGCATAACTGTTAGAAACACAGAAACAGGTAGTCTGTAAAAAAAAAAAATAAGCCTACAAGCACCATTTCCATATATCCCAAGATGCTGAACAATTTCTTTAAAAAGCCACCAACAAAGCAGGTCAAACATTACACTTACACATTTTGTGCATCACAGAAAGCTACATGAACGTTTTTGGGGACACAGCAAATATTAAATGTTTATTGTATAGAATTTAGTAGCATCTAGCGGTGAGGTGGTAATGTCCAGCAGTGTTTTGAGGACTGTAAAACTTTACCTGACTTTCCATCAACATGAGGGTGAGTAGATATTGAATGAATTTTCATTTTTTGGGTGAACTTTTCTTTTAACTTTGTCCCCATGTCTCTGTCTCTCAGCCTACATCGAGGACTTGGCTCGTAGCGTGGAGCAGAGCAGACGTTTGATCATCGTTTTGACTCCAGAGTTTGTGGCCAAAAGAGGGTGGAGCATTTTCCAGATAGAGACACGCCTCCACTCTATGCTGGTGACCGGAGAGATTAAGGTACAACTGGGGAAGTAAACCGGAAATACACAAATCTGAGTGACAGGCAGGTCCCTTGACCCTTACATCGTCTTAGGGGTCAAAAATTAACTGTCACTATGTTTAACAGTATAGAAAACCCCCCAAATGATCTTTATTCAACATGTTGCTAAAGACAGTTAATGTTTCCCTATAATAAAATGCATTCAAACTACTTTTTGCACATTCCTTTTTCTTTCTTAGGCTACACAAGTGATATATCTTGCTAAAAATTCTGTATACACCTATGCAGTACATTTAGTAATAATAATAATAATTAAGCTCTACTTTACTGGTGTAATAAAACAGAGTGGATTCCATTGATTAAATGCAATCTTTCTGCATTGTGAAGAGGGAAAACCAAGATATTCACAAAATTTGTGATGAATCACAGGTTGTTTTTTCATGCTAAATAGATTTGGGGTTTTAAAATTGAATCAAGCTGCTGTTTGCTATTTTAGGGATTTTATTGAAGGTGAATCATTTTTGGCCCTTAGGACAAGTAAAATATACAGACAGTTAAGACAACACAAGGGTTAAATCCATGAAGAGTTCTGTCTTCAGAAACACCTCTACCTCTGTGTTTCTGTGTGTCCAGGTGATCATGATAGAGTGTGCAGACCTGAAGAATGTCATCAACTACCAAGAGGTGGAGGCACTGAAACATACAATCAAGGTAAACAGCAGGAGGAAGGGTGTGATCCAAAGGGTGTCAATAGGAGAATAAGAGCAATAAGACACCTGAATAATCTCCTCTACTCTCCTTAGGCTTTATCCATCATCAAGTGGAGGGGTCCTAAGAGCAATGAGCTGTCATCTAAGTTTTGGAAACAGGTGGTGTACGAGATGCCTGCCAAACGCAGAGAGACGTTGTCCAGACGCCAGGTATGCTGCCATAAACAAAAGTCTAAAATGAGTTTTTCCATATGTTTTTCATGGTTGTTTACACACCGGCATTATTTGAATGAGTAAAAAGCAATCCTTTACAGTAGTTACTATGATAAATACTACAGTGGGAAACTGCAGCATTACTTTTTTTTTTCTAAACCCTCGACACTGTCCATAAGTATACAATAATTTGAAGAAGCGGGTGAACTTGCATGTGTTAAAGATGCACTGAAAACCCAAGAATCACAAGCTATATATATCATGTATAGCTACAGGTGTAAAGGCAGAAATATACTTTCCCCATGGCATGTTCAGGAGACTGGAAAGAAAAAAAAGTAGCTATGGAAATTGCAGTTTGCACATTTCCTTGCACTCCCCTGCGGCACGTACACTCACAGCAAACAGATGGCCTTTGAAATGTCTGCTAAATACAGGTAATGTATGAAAATTGGAATCACAACGGGAAAAAAAGTGTACATGTTTACCATGTGTTAACACCTCGGGTGGTGTATGCCCTGATTAGCAAAGAGATGTTCCCCTGCTGCTCGGCCCTGCAGAATAATGATTGAGAGACAAAATGTTGAGTGAACTGCTCTGAACAAAAAAATCAAACACAGCACTCTTGTTTTTGCTCCCAATTTTCACCCGTTTATGTTAAAGATCGAAGACTTTTTTTATGCACAGAATAGAATAATTTATCTCAAATTTTGGTCGCAAATTTGTTCAAATCTGTATTAGTGAGCATTTTTCCTTTTCCAAGATAATTGAGCCACCTCACAGGTGTGGCATATAATGATGCTGTATTAATAACATCGTTACTACACAGGTGTGCTTCTGGAGGTGACAAAAAAAAGTCTGTTAAATCCCAATAAATGTCTTTTCTTCCAGAATGAAACCGAGCATTTTAGAGGGCTCCCTTATTGTGACCATCCTGAGGAACACCTCCATAGTAACAAAGCTTTAACACTTTAAAACCTGAAAAAAATGTTTTTTTCTTTCAAATACCTGGGCAGATGGCAATGAGCAACCTAAAACATGTTCCAAAAATGAGAAAACAAATCTAAAAAAAGTTACAAGAAAATTACCTAAAAATATGCAAAAAAGGAACACAAATACAGAAGAATATGACCTTTTTTTAAAAAAGTGCTGAAATACATTTTTTTCTTTAACAACATTTTAATTATACAATTACTCTAATTACTTAAATATATTATTTTTGGGACTTTTTTTTCCCTGTTTTTTGAAAAAAATTCTCTTTTTTTAAAACTATTTTTAGGTCATTTTCTTCGTCACAGTTTACTGATTTTTTACAATTTATTGGACATTTCTTGTCAAGTTGTTTTTATCAAAAGAATAAAAACAATTTGCTCGGGTTATTAAGGGTCAAACAGCTTGTGAAAGGTGTCTGGAGGCACACAAGAATAAGAATCCATCCAGGTTTCAGAGGGTTAATCAGCATCTTGATATGCCACACCTGTCAGGTGCATGGATTAAAATTTGGATTGAAATTCAAAAATCTTAGAACTTTATCTTAAACCAGTGAAAAATGGGAGCAAAAACAAAAGTGTTGCATTTTAATTTTTGACCATAAGTAAAATAGATGGGAAAGTTTCTTCTTAATGTCCTTCAGTGAAATATTGTGATGTTTACTCCTTTACTTCTTCATTAGTCCAGCTGAGAACAGTGCCACTGTAACTTAGAGCACCAAAGAATCACCGCACATAAAACGACCCCAGCTTTCAGGGCTTTGTGAGTTTTAGTGGCTGTATAGACATTGACATCTTATGGTCTGCAGTTATTCATGCTTGGAAAGCTTGGTGTAACACAATATAGCCAAGAAGAGGTAAAGTACTTCTTCAATTTATGGGCCAAGGAACACACTTCCTAACTTCTTGAAAAATTGCACAAGAACTCTGAAGAATTCAAGCCATCCATCATGCTTGGCGACTCACGCTGAATGGCAATCAGGTGTGTTTTCACCCCTCGACACCACCAAAACCATGGAGGATGACATTTTATGGACTGCCTAAATCCATGTGACCTTTGTCCACCTGTCCTAGATCATTTGAACATGGCCACTGTTAAATGTCCTAAATACATAAATGCAACAAAATAAACTTAAACAAAATAGTTGGGGTTTTTTTGTGATCAAATTTATATAGTTTTTGTGCAGGATGTAATAATAAATCATCCATACATAGCCGCATCTCATCCATATGTGCCTATATGTGTAACATTTTTTGCAGGTATTGATATGGAAAAGTTAACCTTTTGTTTAACCTTCCCCTCCCCTCCCCGGCTGACATCAAACTGTTCAGGATAGACAGTAACTAAAGTAGCAGCTGTGACAATAGCAGCTCCTTTCTAAAAAGATCAGAGATTTTCAACCAGAAACACTCGATAAAAGATGGTCGGCATGGAGCTTTTTCTTCAGGCGGTCTCATGCAGCTGCATTCACTCTCTCCTCATTGGGAACAATTGAAAAAAGATGGTGGCACAAAGAAAAAACAGTGCGGACACAGGCCCTTTGGCTGTCTCTTAAGAGTTTTTAACTGTCTATATCCAAAAAACCTACTGAAAAAAAATAAAACTATAGTTCAAATAATTTCCTAATTCCGGGCTGTTTAGTTTTTATCCAATGTTACTCAAACAGTAAATTGTGTTTTTGTTGGGATCTATTTTCAGTTACAGATTAATTAACATTTGATGCAGTAGTGAGTACTTGCAGAACCATGTTACCCAGTGAAAAATTTTGGTTTTAATGGTTTTTGGACAACAATAAGATAGATCAGGCTTTAGCTAGAAAGACGACACTTTTTAGTAGAATTAATTCAATGTTAACGAGAAAAACAGAATATCATAAGTCTTATGAGTTGGCCTAATCCTTGTATCCTAGTATAGTTCCTATCACTGTGATCATTTCTACATCACCTTGAAGACTATTATATTTGTTTCTTATTATATTTATTTCTTTAGTATTTATTGTATTTGTATAAATCTGCACAAGCTATGTAACTGTGTTTCTATGGTAACAGGTGATGGACTCTGGTGAACAGGGCCTCTTTGGTGACTTACAGACCACAGTCTCCACCATTGCCATGACAACCACCTCTGCCTCCTTGGCGCCCCCTAATGAGAGTCGCCATGGACACCATCAGGTCAGCTGTTGCACGTGCATTACTTTAAAGTGATGTTTTAACTTCGGCTTCTTGTTTTCTCATTCATTGGTGTCAGGTGGTAATGACGAGCCCAGTGTACAATTTTTTTGTGTGTAAGACATGCACTCATGCAAAAACACAGATGTACACACACAGTACTACACACACATCTTGGAATTTATAGGTCAGGCTTTCACAGAAACTCATGGACATGGAATTAGATTCATTTACATAATCTAGTGTAATACTCTAAATAACCTATTTTGAAGCTGTAAAACATGAGCGTGTTTTTGTTGTTTGTTGAAAAGATGTGTTTCCCCATGCTGTATGCAGCAGAGGTTTTATAACAGGTTGGCAGCCAATCTGAAAACACCCCCACCCCACCAAAAATAGCCCACTCACCAACTGTGTATCCGGAAAAAAAAAGGCATTTATGCAGGCGAGGGGCATGTAATTCAAAGTGAATTTGGAACAATGATACACATAGGTTGTCTAATTTAAAAGTGTGTTGATTCAACTACATTTTAATAAAGGTGTACAGAGACGTCATTATCTGTCTGCATCTGGATTCACACTGAAGACCAGAAGTGGGTGTGGTTCTTAAAGGAAGTCACATTAAATCAGACAAATGTTTTTTCTGACCTATATTTGTTGACAGTGCAATTGCTGTGCCTTTAAAGTGTGAAATTGATTTAGTATTGGCATATAATTCACTTATAATTCATTATAATTCACATCACTTTTCATCTCTCTCTCTCTCTCTCTCTCTTTCTCTTTCTCTCTTTATTTTGACATAAACTTTAAATAAAGTTTTCATAAGTGCATGAATCCCTCCACTGCAATTTAAGTTAATGTTAAAACAAATAAATAATTAATAATGCCTATGAAATACATTTTGAAATGAAGAAATGAGTAAATAAATTGATAAATTGATAAATTGTTATTTTTTTTATAAAGGGCATCTTTCAAAGGACCAATTTCTTTTCAAGGGGCTTTTTTTCCTAATATCACATTAATTATCCAGCTGTTGTGTATTTAAATGAAGTAAAAACACACAAAAACACAAAAAACTACAGGTTTTAAGCCTGTTTTGATGTATAATTAGCAGGGGTTTGAAAGAAATCCAGTTTTGGCTTTTTTTCTCAGTTCATGTTAAACGTGAAAATCTCTTCACAATGTGGGCATTGATAACTTATAAAGTTTAATTGCCTCATGTATTGATAAATAAATAATACTAAATAATATTTTTAGTGCTAAAAGTTAACAGAAAGTCATTGTATCTCACTACAGGTTGCTTTGGCGACGGAGATCCCCGACTACAACCAGATGACATTGCCACTTGGAGGCGGGCACACTGCCACGGCAGCCCAAATGAGGCATTTCTGCCGCAGCTACGAGTTCCAGCTTCCCCCACAGCCTTCCTCCCTGTCGCCTCCCCTCCCACCTCCCTCCACCGTGCAGTTCTCCACTCTGGGCCCCGGGGGGCGCCACGTCTATTGCAACATCCCCATGACACTGCTGAATGGACAGGTGGGAGAAAAGACAGAACCACTTGTCTGGTTGCTGTTCTTGGATAGTTTCTAGCATCCAACATCTACACAATGTATCCTTTTCTTGAATTGCCATGCTGTTGTTTTTGTGCATGTAGTTTTATCACATTAAAAATAAAACCCCTCTTTTCTCCCCAGGGGTTCAGAGCAGTTCACTGGGGAACAAGAGGTCTGTTTGGATAAAAGAGAAAGTAGAAAGAAAAAAGTATCTTCACATTATCCAACCTAAAATATGTATTTATTTTAACAGACTGGGAAATAGCTGTATTATGAAGTATGGTTGTCATATATGAGGCATGGTGCACTGTTGGCATGCAGTAGTAGTGTGTATATGTTTAATGTTTGCTCTTTTCAATTGTAGATTTTTGCTTGGAGTCGTGGTTTGGTTTGCTGATCCCTGTTGCGCTGTTTATTCCAGGTGCCTCAGAGCAGTACGCTTGGGAAGAAACCAGAACTCCACCTGAACAGCACCTTCGTACCACTAACCAGCAGAGAACTAAGCTCTGACATCTGGTAGAGGCACTCCTCAACTGGTACTGGATTACAGACCGGTTCACAAACTGCTTTTACACTGGCTTTGGAAATGGGGTAGACTGGTTGGTCGACTGGTTTTTATTGGGTTTTTGGACTGTGTACAGCCTTAGTTTTTGGAATGGACTGCTTAAGGACTGCCTGCAGACTAGTTTTGGGGCCTCTTTATCCCACGCTGTGAACAAAGGACTGCTTACAGACTGTATAAGCCTTGGATTCACAATGGTTGGATTTACTGGCTGCAGACTGCTTACAGAGGAATGGATTCAGATTTACAAACTGGTATCTAAGCTGTGTGGCCGTGACCATTGGAAAGGAGCACTATGATACAACACGACTGGTCATACACACGTGACTGGTGCAGAGAGTTTGGAGATGGTTACAGACATGGTTATGTGATGAACTGGAAAAGTCAATGAAAAGGTCTGAGATACCTAAACAGTGACAGGTAGGCGACAAAGTTGGACGTCAGAGCACAGAAAAGCATTATCTTGACTGCGGTCTGGTCACACACCAGCTGTGTAGCTGGAAAACAGTTTGATTCCTCAGCTGCTTAACTACTAGGAAATATCGATCGATTGACAAACAAAAGTAGCATAATATTGGAATGCCTGTCAGTCTTCTACCTAGCTGAGTTGTCAGTTTATCCATCTACCTGTTGACTTGGTGGCTTGTCAGTGAATGAGGCAGACTTCAAGCAATGATTTTTGGAATACCAGTCCACCTTAAAACAACAAGTCAACCTCTTGAAACACAATTCCTAGCCAGCTAGCTAGCTACCTGGTTTGGTTCTTAGAAAAGGTTGACCTAAAAGAAATGGACTCCAGCCAGACTGTTAAGATAAGAAGTGTAAAGCAATTGCTAAACATATACTGAGAAGGCACAGTTAGCTGGTGTATAGGGAAAAATGTAGCTAGTTGTTAAGACTAGCTGACTGAAAGGCGTGTTACTTCTTGAGCTAAAAGGCACCAAGAGACTGCAAACCAGCCAGCTCACCTTGTAACCCAGTAATCAGCAACTAGTCAAGTCATCAAGGGGTGAATTGGCCAAGAGGTGACCTGCCAACTTTTACCACCAAGTTAAAAGCATAAGGGACTTGGCTTTTTCTATTTGCATGACCACCCATTTAGATAAAAAAAATAATAATAATAATCAAATAAATATAGATAAAAGAGTAAATGACACAATCATTTCTCGCAGCCTCTTTAATATGGAGGAGGTTAAACGTCTTATGTTGATACGGTATGTTTGTTTTCTGTCCGGCCATGAAGTGATGATAAAAACTGAAAAAGGGAAAAAAGGAGGTGTCCCTCCAAAAACATTCTAATTTTCTTTTGTTTAATTTAAGAATTTTATGCTTTAGACGGTCGGTGAGCATTTTCACCAGGATTTGTTTTTAATGTTTGTTACAATAATCTCTGTACAGCTTCCATAACTTATGCATAGACCTATTCATGGCAGTGATTTGTTCCTACAATTTCTGTTCACCCCCACATTGTGTGTGAGACCCAGAGCCTCTTCTTGCTTTCATTCTGCTCCTCTATTCATCAGTGGATGGATGGATGGATGGATGGATGGATGGATGGATGGATGGGTGGACGGACAAGGTACAAGGTAGATTTATTAGTCATTTTTTGAAGTTTAAAAAATGAAATTAAAATTTGTCCTTGATGGATAGATGGATGGACGAATGGAAGGATGGACGGATGGATGCTCACAGCAGTACAACCCTGCTAACGGACTGATGTTTTGAACCTGTCACTCTGGAATCGAGACCACTACCAGTCATCCACAGGAGGTTTCACTGCATACAGAGCCGAACTCCAAGCAGAACCAGACCACATTCTTCTTTGTGAGCTTTAAGAAACCAAGATTATTACCATAATATTTAAGCAAAGTGAATAATGTTTTGAATTTACACAAAGGTACTGTCATTGTCTTATTAGAACCAATGAATTCTGGATATTTGAGATTGTTTGATACAATTATTAATTATTTGAGTTGTTATATTCGATGGCAATATACAGTATAGTGGTTGTCTTTTGATTTCTGCTCATTTCTTTGACTATTCTTTGGATATATTGGTTGAAATAATTTAACTGAGAGCAAATAAAAATTATATGAGTTGTTTTATACATCTTGGATGCCTGTCGTCTGACGCAACTGTTATTTCTTCTTTCTTCTACTTATTTCCTACATTCCTCTTGTATGATTTCAATTTTTTTCCCGATTCTTAAAACTGTTTCCTCATCATTTCTTCCACTGTCCGCTCCCTACCTGTGTCCTGCTCCTCCCACACTCCTTCTCTTCAACAGTTGCCCGACAGCAAGCCCACTTACTCTTCCCACAGTCATTTTGGGTTCCCTAATAATTCTGCTGCTTGTATTGATGGCATTGTGAAACCTTCTGCTCAGATCAGAGGAAATAGACTCAGGCTGTTACAAACCAAAACCAGTTTCACACTCTGCTGGGCTAATCTGAGCTAAGTGAGCTGATGTACAGTGAGCTGAATAGGAATTGAGCTTTATAGAGCTGGGATTGCCAAAGGCTGCAGTAAATAAAAAACAATTAAAGAAGACATTTAAAATATAGGCATTAACAGTAGCTGACTTTAGGATGTTACAGAATTTTAGGCAAGCTAAAAACATTATTTCTAAAATATTACACTGATTTAAAAGTTGATTTATTTATTTGATTTATTGTATACATTACACAGTTGTGGCCATGTGCCCAACAAGATATCCAGAGGACAATTATGTCTTTCCAAATTATTATAAATAAATAATACAGTAACATCGTGGCAATGACTTTACCCTGGTTACCTGGTTCTATAAACTCTTTGAATTAGTGATTCCAATGCAAATCCCACAGAAAAATAAATGTATGTAGCAAAAAACAAATAGCTGAGCACTGTGTGTGTGGTGTCTGTCTGGAATTACCACATTCGTCTGAGTTAAATAAAAGCATTTCAGGAAGTAAAGACAGTAACCACAAGAGAGTTCACAAGTTCATAGCTGCAGGTCTCACAGATGTTGTGTGTGCACTGTCATTTACATTCCAACACACATTAGTACTTTTGTGCTGGTGATTGATCGGTTTCATTTCTGCTGAATTTTCACAGCCACTAACCGTTTCACTTGATGTGTAGGGTTGTGGTGAAGGCTTGATTTGGCACGTCATTTGACAGTCTGGTCAGCTGTCTGGCTCTGTAATATTCACACGGCAGTCAGGAAACAATGTGCTGAGTTGGAGTATTTCACCCTGAAAGTGCACTTTCCTCTCATGTAATATTTTACATTCAGGTAAGGTAAGGTAAATACTGCCCAGAGAATATGTTGGGATGTAAAATAAAAATTTGCAATGGAGGGTGGGTACATGCAGTTCAGGGGCTTATATAACTAGGCTGACCATGGATCTGGAGTTTTTTCTGCACCTTAACACGTACTCTTTTTACCTAAACGTAAATCTGTGCCAGCATGTTTGTTGACATTCCAGCGTTAGTTGCCATGTGCTTGTGTTGACATCACAGTAGCACCCGCAACATAAACAGCAGACATAGAAGAATACCTAAAACATAATATGTAGACGTGGAAGTCCACTGCAAAACGGCAACATGCGATGACTTGGGATGAGAATGTGTTGAATATTTCAGTCAAAACCAAAGGTGTTGACTGGCCAAAACATAACTGCTGTTGGTTAATTTTTAGGCCTACAGTAGGTAGAAGACAGGGCTTTAGGAGTATGTGTTCTTCCTCCAGAATTCCTTAGCTACTTTGTTAGTATTACAGTTTATTCTTTTTACTGCAGTTTCAAATTTCTTAATCTTAGTGCATAAAAAGAACATGCCGTAATTGCATGTCAAACTACTATGCAGTATAACAAACAAACAAAAAAATTCACCTGATGCATGTACTTCTGCTTATATGTAGCTTTCAGCCACGTATATTTGAAGTTGTGAAATGTCAACAGGAAGAAAAACAAAGCCAGCAGTACAAGAGATGACATACTTACATGGAAAGTCCCTAATACACTGGCGATTGGATAGATGTTTCATAACAGCTTTAGAAGAGTTTTATAACCAAAGCTCTCTCCACATAACTTTACATCCAGTGAGTCACTAACATGTTACCTATAAACCACACACAGCTGAAGCTACTAGAGAATGGCATATATTTTATCTTATCAGTAATGCTGTAGTAGATATCACTTTGATGTCAAAAATGACTGTGATAAGAAAAAAGTCCCCTAAAAAAATTCCCAATGTGTAACCCCACCATCAACAATCAAAGCAAAGAGCTGGACCCTGCATGAACCAGGTATTTCCATTACACAGACTGATACCAGATGCTGTAAAAAGTTAACTCACTCTAGTTCACCATTGCTTGCTAAGGCAAACCTCCTCTGAGATTTTGGTATTGAAAGCATTCTGGTTTCCATTTGTAGTCTGTTTGTAGTCCAGGTAGCAGTGTTGGTGAAGGTACTTTACACTGGAAGAAGTTATACAGCAGGAAAGCAACATGGAAGTATTGAGTTTGTTTGACCAAGCTACATAAAAGCTTAAATGCCAGCAATTAAAATGGCAATTAGTCGCATACCCCAGACATGATATTGTCTGTAGGCTGAAGCAGAAGTTAGCTTTGCCCTGATTCCCTCCTTAAAAAAGTCTATGGGATTTTTCCATTGGAGTTTAGATCATATAAGAAAATAAGCTCTGTGGTAAACAAATATTTATTACACTTACACATTTTGTTCAGCAAGATAATCTTCACCAATGAACACCACTTTTAGGATTTTTTGTTGATTTTTTCAATCAACAGAGGTAAAAAGCTGCCATTTGTCTATTAACGAAGTACACTACAGTCACAACTTAACGTTGCCACCACAACAAGGCTGTAAAGCCGCCTCGACGTGACCTAAAAGCTTCAAAGTCCACAAGTGGGCTAACTACTGAGTTATTTTATGTTGTAGAAGACAATTTGAAAGTCTCTTCAGCTTGTCTTAACCACAGACTTATTTCAGACTTCTAACCAAAAACCCACTGACTCTGAGACACAGAGACCAGGAGGATCTCATACCTGGGTTTTAGGACTCATTTCTGCACCACTCTATAAAGTTTATCGTAAAAGGCGACCACTTGTTCACAAGTCATACATAAACCAATTAAAGAAATACTCCACTATTCATAAGGAGGTGGAGGATGTTAACCAGAAACTAGACTTCAGATGCGGGGATTGCACCAGGCAGAATTGCCAAGTTCACCAGGTAATTTCTAAAGTGGCATGCAACAATTTCTTTCCACTTTCAGGAATAAATAGCAAGATTCAATACCTCTGACTACTTTAGGTATATTGGGGTTTGATTAGAGTAGAGAAAAAATGGCAAAATAAAAATAAATAATGTCTTTACTTTTATGGCCCGGAATTGGTTGTAGTTTCAGTAGTTAGGCTACAAAAAAAGTAATTTAACTACTTAAATGACCATAAAAATATGAATGAGTTGAACACCTAGCAAGCTAGTGTATAATGTAAATAAACTAGTTGAATTACCTGTACTTTACTACACCAAAACACTGCCAAATAGTAGAGGAACAAGGTTGTTTGGGACAAGGAAGTTAGTTTAAGCTCTTTTAGCTATAAGAAAGCAACTGTGCCTGTGTCATCCACCATGTTCATAGTCAGCCGCACACTCTTCACTTTCAACTTCACTGTGGAAACCTTCTCACTAACCCTCACATTCTTTTCACAGGTTGGAAATCTACAGCATGTAAGTCAATTTTTGTGATATTATTTTTCCTTTACCACACTATTTTTTGTTATGTTACATACCAAAAACATAATAGTTGTTGAAGTAATGATAGTGTGGAATGGATCATGTGACTCATATAGGCATAAATGTAAATGATTTTTTTTTAGCCTTTATTTGATCGACATTTTCCAATAAATCAGTCTTTGATACATTAAAGTGAGGTACATACCGAGGTTTATAAACCATTTTAAGGTAATATTGTGTCTGTTAAAAAACAGATAATGTTTCAGCTGAGTTATATTAAATGCAAACTTATAAAAACTGAGTTGACCATTAGTTAAAAAATACAATTGCAGAAATTGTGTTGTTGGTTTGTGGTGTTTTCTGATAAATAAAACAATGTAACAGTAATTTCTCAAAATTATCACAAAGCATGTTTATTCATGTTGACCATGTGTACACTCATCACATTCAGCACTATTATAAGGCATAATCAACAAGAGCTGTCATATTATTCCTTTTTTTTACCTATGTCGTTGCATGATTTTTTTTTTCTTTTTCTCAGAGTATTGTGCTGCCTGTGTTTGCGGAGAAAAAGGCCCTAGGAGTATGTCTGACACCCCACCACAAACCACAATGTATGTGGATAGCAATACATCTACAGTTCAGCAACATCCTCATTTCTTAGTGCTGACTGTCTGCTAGCTCACTGCATCTGTCTGAACGGAAATATTTCTCTGCCTTTTGAGAATGATGGAGAGCTCTGTTTCCAAATGGTGAGTGCAGATTTTATATCAGTTTATTTCAAATCTATTGACTCTAAAGGATCAGAAAATAAAGTCCAGGATTTAATGTGCCTCTTAAATATGAAGACTTCTGCAAGAAATCTTTTCTGGCTATTATTTAAATGGATCAGTCCGAATAATTGCAGAAGGGATTGCATTCCCATCAAACATTTAAACTAATGTCTTATATATTGTGTTTAACTTTATGGCTATTATCTTTAATAAAGGATTCAACAAGAAAAGTGAGCTTAATTGTTGCTCATAGTGAATAATACCATCAAAATCCTTTTGTTCTGGTTTCAACAACAGAAACAGGCAAATAATAATAAAAAAATCGGAATATCAGCACTTCTAATGACTTATTTTAACATACAGTGTCTTGTCTGAACCAGACAGGGTTTCTGTGATATTTACTTTTGCTATATTCGTGTTTTCATTTTCTTTTTATTATTACATTAATGGTAAAAAAAAAAATTAAAAAAGAATTTTCCCAAGTTGAATCTGTGCAATTATGCAGAATGACATGATTTATCAAACACTTTATCATCACTGACTCAGATAAAAGGCACAAAGTTTTCATGTGAATCCTCAGGTAACACACATGGACATGTACATGCTACATGTATTTTTTTAAAACATGTACTTCTTTGAATGATACATGCAAAAGACCACACCATGTTGGGGTGAAATGAGATATTTGAGCTAAAGGTGTAGATTGATATTTCCATTAATTGTTTTATTCCACATGTGCATATTCCTGAATTATTATGTGTGAGAATCAATGCATTCAGTTTTAATAAATATGGAACAGAAATTATTGTTTGCATACCAGTGAAACGGACTCTTGTACATACTCTTCTGTTGAGAGACTCACCACAAACTCAGCAGCAGAGCGTGACCAACATGTGACAGGATAATAAGCATTGCACTGGAAAATTAATTTCAAAATAGAACTTGTATTAATAATGTTGTAATAAGGAAATGTTGAGTTTTCATCAGCAGTAACTTAACCTGTACAGCTGAGAGCAAACATGAAACTGTAAAGCAGATATTTGAAGCAAAAACAGGGATGCAGGAGAAAAACTAAACTAGTACTGAATGCTCAACACAAGGGACTTTTAAAAACATCTGTCTCTCTGGTCTCCTGCACGGACAGCAGTGAGTAGAGTCTCCAGACACGCTTGTTTAAGGAGAAGAACTGGTCCTCGGGGGTTGGCTTTGGATGGCAAAATGTCATTGCTTCTGCTTGAGGGCTGTTGGGTGCCCTTTTGGCCCTACTCTAGAAAATGTCCATCTGTGGCGCTGTTCAGCATTTTTAAACTGAAAATAGGAAATGCACGTTGGTGCAGCATGATTTGACTTCACATGGCCAAAATTGCCAGTGGAAGAGTTCCAAAAGAGGTTTGTTTTTTTGTTTCTTGGGGGTTGTTTTTCATTGAAAAAGTTCTAAATATCTAACTTAAATGAACTGAGATTAGTCTTGGGTGGATTTAATCAATGCTTGTGGAGTAACTTAAAAACACAGGTTTAGTAACAGTTTGTACCTTTTACCAAAAAAAAAGTTTTAAGTATGATTTCCATCTGGATTGAAATGCTGACAGTTGTAAGGGTTTCACAGTCAGCCTGGAGGTTATGTGGTTGTGGAGCTTCTCGAATCTGTCGATCGATTGCCGTAAATGTTCCTTGAAGGCTACATTAATAGAATATGTCCACAGTTTATAGAGAGGCTTGTAAAGCATGTTTAATATGGAAGGCTAAACACCAATGTGTTAACATACATCACACTCTTTTCTACAAATGTTGTGGTGCTGGCAGTTAGCCCAGCGCAGCTCTTAGTTGCAGTTGTTTCTGATGGATGCAGATCTTAATGGAGACTCCTTCCTTTGCTCTAAATAGTTACTCATTAATCACAGCTAATGAGGAACAGCCACACTACTGGTCAAGGAAGAGGCAAAGTGCTTCCTGGGTCCAATCCAGTAATGGATAGTAAAGTGCTTTAGAGGTGTAGTTAAAAGTCATTAAAGATATCAATTCTCATTCTTGTTTTGGCAGTGAAAAGACTCCCCGGACAAGAGCAAGAGGTATTTTGATTCTGTGCCTCATCATGGGAATGTTAACTATCTACAATTTGAACAGCAAAGTGTCACGGCCTTTGAACTTGTGGACTACACGCTCATGGTCAGGCAAATCCTACAACAATATGACTACTTCAGACAACACTGTAAGTATATTTAGTGTCATCTTGAAACAAAAGCAGCTGTAACAGTGACCAAGGCAAAGAAAAGGCTCTGTTTATCTGAACATAAGAAATGTCATCTTGATGAGTCATCAGCAGTAACATGTTTCTTAACACTCCTGTTACCATAAAAATCTGTTTGAGTCAAGCAATACTTACTTGTCAAATCGGATAAGTTTCATGTCAAATTTCAGCTATTTAAATTCATCCTGGAAAATGAGACTTAGAGTTGTTTAATTATGCATAAATGCTAATCAGTTGCTCTTTAGTGTACTAACCACCCAATACAGGAGATTTTCTCCTATCTTAATGTAAAGCTAATATTAGAATGGTAACCCTTTGAAACCTGAGCAAATTGGCCTGAGACTTTTTGGGGGAAAAAAAGAAGGCAATGACTAACTTTATAAGAGATGAACCAAAATATTGGTAAGAAATTTGTGAAACAAAATTTAAAAAATAACCTGTAATTTTGCAAAAACAAATAGAAAAGTAAAAGAAACCCAAACAAACAAGGTAATGACCTGAAAAAAGTACTAAAATTATTTAAGATATCGAATATTTTTTCAATAATTTAATTAAAATTTCTAGTCTTATCCTAGTGAGGTCAATCCAGGTTTCACAAGATTAAAAGACAACATAAAAACAACTCCTGTACTATTGAATTGTAACACTCAAAGGACACTAACCTCCTCTGCTTGCCCAGATCTCAATAGATGACCCTTCACCACCTTCCCCGTACTTTGTGGCATACCCTCGCCAGTACCGTTTCATATTGGACGAACCCCATCGATGTTGGCAGGAAAGCCCGTTCTTGGTTCTTATGATCCCAGTCTCACCCCACAACCGAGAGGCCCGTGACGCAATCCGCAACACGTGGGGCAAAGAAACAACAGTGCTGGGCCAAGTGGTCAGACATTACTTCCTGCTGGGACTGTCCAAAGAGGAAGATGGGACTGAAGCTTTCAAGAAACAAGTGAGTGACTCATTGTTACTGAATTCTCTTTCTCGATCCATTTAAACTGTTCATCATTTAAAAAAAAAAAAAAAACATAAACAGAAGAGGGGAAAAACATTCCAGGGGTTCATTGGGGGGAAATCCAAGCGCATTTCTGTTCTTGCTGTTTGCAAAATGAATAATCCAACATGAATGAGCTTCAGCAGATGCTTCAGAGAATGTAAAACTCACAGAGTAATCAGAGCAGAGAAAACAAAGGAGGGTGAGATGCCAGTTTATTGCTGCAGCCGTACAAAAGAGAGCTTTTGCGTTACGGGTAAGATTAAGAGCTGATTAAACTGGTGTCTGTTTATGCTGCAGCATGAGGACAATAATAAAGAGTTAGATAACTTTCTGCACTGTCTCTTAAGGCAATATACACATTAAAGCTGCACTAATCAAAATTTTTGTCCACCCAGCAGCGAATCATACAGCTGTGAGGGGTGACTTTTGGCGTCTGGATCTTACACCAAAATCATTGCAAAAACGGCGATTATTGACGACTTTGGAAAGAGATGATTCGTGCTTTTTAGTGTCTTTCAGATTTCATTTTGGTTTTTACAGCCAGTGACTTTGGTTGAGTTTTATCACTTCTCATGAAACCTGTCTGTGCAGCAGGAGGCAGCTCTTTTTGGTGTAAATGCTCTGATAATCCCACTGTACCTGATCAGACACAACTGGCAGACAACATTAGCATCTAGATAGTAAATGCTAATGAGCCAAGGAGAATAAATATTTGACTTACATTGGCCAGGTCACCAGAAACACAACCCCCAATGAATTGCTAATGTTGCTTCGTATCTGCTGGATGTTGAAATGAGCAACTGGTTGCTAGTTTGTTTCTGCTGCCTTGGTGACCAAGAAGTCAGTTCAGTGCTGCTTTAAACTCAGTGTCCAATCTTCCCTGCTGCAGGTGTTACAAGAAAGCCAAAGATATCATGACATTCTCCAGAGTGACTTCTTGGACAGCTACAACAATCTCACCATTAAAACCATGCTCATGTTCGAATGGCTCGGCTCCCATTGCCCCAAAACCTCCTACGCCATGAAGGTTGACTCAGACATGTTCCTCAATGTCCACAACCTGGTGGACATGCTTTTGAAAGCCCCCCGACATCGCTACATGACAGGGATGGTGATGAGAGGCGCCGCTGTTCATAGAGACCCTACCTCAAAATGGTTTATGCCGGTTTCTGCTTTCCCTGAGCCTACATACCCTCCATATGCCATGGGTCTGGGCTACGTGTTCTCACTGGATTTACCCGGAAAGATAGTGGCGGCATCAGCACACGTTAAAGCTGTTTACATTGAAGATGTGTATGTGGGGCTGTGTATGGGGCATTTGGGAATCCCTCTGACAGATCCTCCTCGTGGTGTTTTGTTTAGGGCATCAATACCTTCCAGGAGAAGCCACTGTTACTGGACCACTGTCATTACAACAATACTGAAGAACTCAATGAAGCTTTCAGACGTATGGCGAGTATATCAGACTTCTGACTGCGCCACACAAAAACAATGACTTTTTTACCCTCATACCTATCATCATGATGGTGCAGCAGGTATAACACCACTCTGTTTCCATCACAAGTTACTCTTTGATGATATTTTTTTATTTCTGATTAGCACCAAATGTGCACAACTGACTCTCATCACAGAAAGATCATATACAAGAGGAAGAGGTTGACCTTACACTACAGCTGCAAGGTGAGGTGAACTGAAAGATACACAACCACAAAGTTAAGACGGTTCACGCAGCCTGCTGCAGAGCCATAGTTGTACGCGTGGAACAATCTGAACTGTCAAGAGTAGCAGAAAATTCACCAGCAAACATATGGAACATGCTTGCATCACTGAGTATGACGTAAGCAAGCACAATGTCATTATTTTAAACAAAAAAATAGTTTCCATACATGATGTGCAATAAACCGCTCTGGTTTCTCATGAAGGTTTCAACTAAAAACATTTACATGCTGTACACTGACTTAGTGTTCTGTGGAGAATCTACAGTATTTCTCTTTGAAATATTTCTAGAAATAGAATACAATTAATGTTTTCAATATATTTTTAGCCAGCTGTCTAGTATATGCAAATATATCTTTGCATGTAGGCTTAAACAAAACTGACTAAAAGTGCACTCTGAATGTAAAAAGTTTTGTTGAAACTGTTTAAGAGGACATGAAATTCATTCAATTTATTGTCATTTTGGCGGCTGCAGTTTGTGGTGCTGTTGAGTTGCACTACTGAGAAGTGTTTCTAAAATGTAGTATCCCCGTTGTTAAAGATGAGTTAGCCTGAGCATTAAAACCTTCATTAAAGTAGCATTTATTGCAGGATTATGAATCAGTTGTTTTAGAGAGGTGCACCTACTAAACTGGAAACTAAGCTGATTGGCTTATAGAGTATTTGCAATTAGAAATTAAGCAATGTCGCCCTAGTTTTTGCAGTGTGTCCTGTACTGTTGGCACAAGTTGGTCCTTGTCAGTGAGTTATTTTTGCCCAATTCAGCATGTTGAATGTGGGTCAGAGACAGTGGAGCCCATCAGTGAGAGTAATCACTCCTATTTGTAGTTCAGCTCAGCGCAAAAGAAGGGAAACAGAAGTGAGTAAAGAAAACAGACTGAAACAAACTTGTTAAATTAGATGTTTTTTTGTTGTTGTTTTTACCATTGAGCTCTTTAACAAACAGTTTGTAGTTTGTGTTGTTGTTCACTGGGGCACAGTGAATATCATTTGTTCTGCCAACATTTGGTTGAGTTTTAATGTGCTAACTGACTAACTAACATATCGAATCCATCTTGTGGTCTTCTGCTTTAACTCTTTGAATGACAAATACAGAGTGCCGCCACCTGCTGGAATGGAGAGTTATTTCCTCTCACGCAGGCACAGAACGTAAATGCTAGTTTGCTATTGGTTACAATCTTTGGAATGTGTTCAAGTGCAACTTGCTGTGAGGCAAACCAACCAGGGGCGCAAATATAGACAGTGTAGGCAGGGCACTTCCACAGGGGTCCATTGGGTGAGGGGGGCCATAGAGAGTGGGCCCTCCAACAATATGTCAAGCAGAAAGCAAGCAACTGTACTAATTCAGATGATCACCTTTGTGATATGCCTGTGTTCAGAGAAGAAGAATTGAAAAGACTGCCATTTGCTATGTATTCCTTTAAAAAGGCAAACCCTTCTCCATCATATTTTTCATCATTTTTTTTAAATTAAATAATCAATAGCGATCATTGCAAAATGTCAAAATATGTTATGAAATAGATGATCATTCTACATAAGCTACAAATTAAATAAATTGATTTTTATGTTGTTTGGTATTTTTATCATATAGCCTACATATATGCAATGATGATTTCAGGGTACCATGTATGTCGGTGTTATCCATTATCAAGTCTCTATTTGATCATGTGTTGGGACGGTAAGATTCTAACTAGTTTAGGCCCATAACTAGCATACACAAGGGCTCATCATAACTGCATGCACTGAGGCCTTACACCACTGGACACAAGAGTCGGCATTGCCATGAGTTCTTAAATGTTGGTTGGCCCTAAAAAGAACAGTGTGTAGGTTCTCTCTGTAGAGCCAGTGCTGGTCTTGTCCATTTTGGGCTACTGTAGAAACATGGTAGCAACGTGGCAGGCTTCATAGAGGAGGAAGGGCTCCATATGGAGATATGAAGAGCTAATTTTAAGGTAACAAAAAACAATTCTTTATTTCAACTTATTATACACAAATGAAAACATACTTATGAAAATAATATTCCATTTCCGCCAATAGATCCCACTGAATCCTACAAACTGGACCTTAAGCTCATCATCTAACATCATGATCAGGTAAGAAAAAGTACTATACTTTGGTTATGGTATAATGAATGAAAAAAATATATATAATTGAGTTAAATTTGTTTGTGATTAAAGGTAGGATATGTTTTATGTACTGTACATGGTAAAGGCACTAACCCTGTCCAGCTTTAATTAGACCTTACAGCTGAGCATAACGTGCAAGGCACTCCTGTTTCCCAAGCTAAAAATAATAAATAATCTTTAAAAAAAAAAACAACATTCATTTATATTTTGGTTTCAGTTGCAGGATGAGAGATTAATCTGTCAATAAAATCTCAAAATTTCACAAGAGTTCACAGTGACAAAGACAAAGTATGACAAAGACAGTAACAAATACAGAGAAGTGACAAAAAATAGACCTGCATACCTTTTTAATGTTCCTTAACCCTAATGTGACCCCTCCCCCATGGGTCTGTCTCTAACTTCTATTATACATGTCAAAAGTTTCTTGCATGTGCATTATAGAATTAAACTCTATTTTTATTATTATTTATTATTATTTTGTGATAAACTTCCAAACTGACTCATCTTATCCTCTCTTCCTGAAATGTATTTTCCTCCTCTGAAAAACACGAGACTGAATTTCAGAGATGATTTTGGTTTGCAGGGGGAAAGTTCACACCTGGATCTTTCATCTTCTCGCTCTCTCTTGCATGAGAACCAATACATTTCAAAGAATGTCCTGTATGTGAACTGATAGCATGTTTAATTACATTCAAATTGTTGTTACATTAGATTCACAAGGAGATTTTTTTTTTTGCATCCTTACAGTCTTTCTGCGGTGAAAGTCTCCTCTTTTTTCTTCCGGTCCGCTTTATCAGCCGTTATCTATAGTAAGTGAGGCAGCAGCGCTGTGGCTGACTGATACAACTGTGGGCAGTTTGTACTTCAGATTTAAAACTTGTTGTGACAAAAATCTGCTCTTCTTGAGAACAGCTCAACAGGCAGAAATAACATTAGAATTCACTGTTTCCTTATCAGAATACAACAGACAATCAGATATGGTGTTTGGTGTGTGAAATTTCATGTTTTTGTGCAAATCCCCTCAAGCTCAACCTGATTATATAAACTGTAGCTCGTAGAACGGAAGGTCAGACTAATGCATGTACAGAGAGAAAGAACAAACAGAGTCGCCTCCTAAACATACACTTCTATAGAAACCACTTCCTGATATGACTGACTTCACAGAGATTTGAAATCAGCCCTGTCTTACACCTCTGTGGTTTCTGCTCTCATATCAAAGTCATGTCAGACAGCGTTTAAGTGACACGCAAACACGAGCAACAGCGCTCTCTTGTGGTCAGCTGGTGAAAAAATAAAAAAAGTGTTGTATTAAATGAGATTATGAGTGACAGATTTTGAACTCTGTCAAGCAGTAATTAAGTTTTATTCACTTTTAATAAGGAAATGCCAAAATACATGTGGCAGCAGTAGTGTGTAGTGTTTAACCCTTTGAAACTGGGATGGACAACAGGTTTTTTTGTGCTGCTTTTAGACACCTTTTACACGTTTTTAAACCTTTGAAACCAGAGCAAAAAGATTAAATTCTCTTAAAAACATGGGAAAAGGTAATGAGCATGAAACTTATAAAAAGTGACGATAACAACCTGAAAATTAAATGTTTAAAAATTGAAGAGAGAGAGGAATATTACAAGATTTTTTAAAGGGGGAAATGACCAGAAACTATATTTATTATTACTAGAATTATATATTTAAAATATTTTACAGAATTTATTAATTTTTTTTAATTATTTGCATTTTAATTTCAGGTAATTTCCTTGTTTTTGTTTGTTTATCTTTTGCTTTCCTTTTCTTGTGCCAATTTTCTTGTAATGTTTTACTGATTTGTTGGTACTTTTTGGCTCATTTCTTGTGACTTTACTCATTACCTTCCTGCCATGTTTTTGAAAGAAGTCAATTTGCTCAGGTTTCAAAGGGTTAACACACTTAAGTTTTGATCTTTCAGTTGTGGGAAAAATCCTGCATGTTTATGGACTGTTACCATGACTACCAAATACTGAATGTATATCTTAGATAACTAGGTATAAGATCCTGTTTCACGTTCCTTGACAGTGACGCTAAATATTACCTAGCGTCTGTGTTCAGGTTCATGTCATGACCATTTTGACCTTGTGACTAACTCTATACTGCATACTGAAAAAGAATCCTGTCACATGGTGTGTGTTTTTCCAATGGAAATGCATTTATGTGCCTATAAGAGTTTAAACCTCCAGTCTGGGGCTCCTTCATGAGAAAAAGGGAGATAAAGAGACAGAGACAGAGACAGAGACAGATAAAGAGATGTGCTCAGCCGGGCCGTCAGAATCACTTCAGCATGCCTCTGCAGGATCTGCATGATGTGTTGTTAACTTGGTGTGTGTGCTTCTGGTTGTGTGTTTTGAATTTTTATACTTACAGAGAACAAATATTCTCAAATGGATTAAAAAAAAAAAACTTGAGAATTACAATCTAATGTGAGGACGTGTAGCTTTAGAGGCTAAATACATTGACAGGCCCGATGCTAAATTGTTCTGCTTCTTGGGTGACCTCAGCTAACCCAGTCTGTTCCTTCACACACTTGCAATGGCTGCAACAAGCTTGTTTTGGTCTTCTCCACAACCTCTTCTAAAGTTCTACCTCTAGCCAGTCTCTGACCACTGATGGTCTCAGGCAGGGGAGGGGGTCTTGGATGACCTTATGGCAGAGTCCTGCATGGGTCTTACCCTCAAGATGCTGTTCATATAATTTTGTAAGTTAACACTTTCAAAACAATCCTTTTGGACATTTCATACATGTGAAATGTAGATATTACAATTGACAACAAAGTTAATTCAGAAAATACAATTTGAATGTATATTCTTTTGCTTTGTTTCATAATATTGAACAGCACATCACAACAGTAAATGTGCCCAATTCCTTTCTTATCCACAGATTTGTGAGGTGTTTTGTTTGTTTGTTTGTTTTTTTACCTTGACATGTTGTGACTGCTGTCTTCCTGCAGTCTTCTTCAGATAAGTCACGGGATGTCTGATTTTAAAATCAGCCATATCAGACTACCGCAAAAAAGAAGACCACATCATGGACTGGGAAAAAGCCAAAGACATTCAGTCAGAGAGCAACAAACACTGCCGCTGCATCAGAGAGGCCATTGAGATCCAGAAATGGGCCCCAAGGACAGTAAACCAGGTAAAGGGAGCAAACATGTTGTCCCACACCTGTGAAGCCATTCTCAAAAAATTGTCGGAAAACAGGAGGCATCACAACACCATGTGACTCTTCTGAGAAAGAGTGCAGGAAGACAGCAATCAAAACATGTCAAGGTAAAATAACCACATTACTACAGTGTGGATAAGAAAAGAATTGTCTTGATAAGATTCAGAGGAGACTAAATGAACCTTTTTGGACCAGTAAATGTGCCTGTTAGTAACTCAGCTGACTGAAGCGGCTCTTATTTTCTGCAAATCACCTTTTTCGTGGGTCAGCTGCCAGATACCCAACTCAATGCAGGACTCTGTCCTATGGTACTAGAAAAAACATGATAAATCGTCCTCTAGAGTGGCCTTAAAGCTGCAGCTGGTGCCCCTTTTTATTTATTTATTTTTTGCCTCTGACCTTCAGACAGTCTGAGTCCACCACTGTCTCTGACCATTTGTGTCTTTTACAACCACTCTTCACAGATCTCTTCAAGGAGAGATGGATCTAAAGTCTGAGTGTCTGGTTGAGGAGGACAAACAACTGGACATGACAAGGTTTTTATGGGATGGGCCTTT
Source organism: Plectropomus leopardus (assembly GCF_008729295.1). NCBI lineage: Eukaryota > Metazoa > Chordata > Actinopteri > Perciformes > Serranidae > Plectropomus > Plectropomus leopardus. The sequence continues at coordinate 5,709,392 of NC_056471.1, read as the reverse complement.
TTGGTCTGAGAGTCATCTCCAGTTAGCTAAGTCTTAACTTAAGCTCAGTGTTAGCATCCACTATTGAACTGATGATCTAGTCATTCATTGCAAGTCTTGTAAGAGTCAAGTAACTCAGCATGCTGGAACAATTTAGCTACCTGGTGTTAGAACGCGGGGTAGCATAAGCCAAGGAAACCCATTAACCCCTTAAATTTTTAAAGGTGAAATTCAGGGGGAGGATACACAAATTATTTTTTCCCATACGTTAACATTGGGAGATAAAATCAGTAGGCCTCTGTGTAATAAGTGCCATATATCCAGTAAATGTAATAATAATAATAATAATAACAACAACAACAACAACAACAACAACAACAACAACAACCAATTTTACAAAGTGCTTTACACATAAAATCACAATAAAACACAGAAAAAAAATAACAAGCAAAAATACAACACAAAAGACAAATATAAAAGCTATAGTTGAGTTTAAAATCAAACAGAGCAGTGCAAGACTTGAGTGCAATATAAGGAGTAAGGTACAGTATAATAATAATAGGTACAGTATAATAATAATAATAATCCTATATATATTATAGGAATGCCTTTCAATAACAATAATGCTTCAAAAGCAGCATTCAGTCTGCAACAGTCTGCCATATTCATATTGTTATTTCACTTTAATTTTTTAATTTGATATTTGTACATATGTACACGATAAGAAAGTGTTGTCTGGTTTTGACAAATGTATGTCATGTATAATATTTTCAGATTTAGGAGTCCATAATAAATGCAAAGCTGAGATGATGAGGCTTCAGCTCAGCAAATCCATATTTTGAAATCATTCTAGGATTTCAGAAAATATATCCACTCATTTATAGTTATAGTGTTTCCCTTGGCTTGCAAAATAAGAAATCCCCCTCTCTTTGATTCTGAAGAACTGAAACTTATATTTGACTCTTATCACCGCTGTATACACTGCTGTTTATTCCTGAATGTATGTGTGTGTGCATGAATGCAAGTGCTCTCAGGAAATGGTTCAGATAAGTGGAATGTCACCTTCTTCAGAATACTTTAAATCTCTGCAAATACACAGAAACACACATACTCTCTCATACACACACACGGAAAGAAAGGAGTGATGGAGACAGACAGACAAACGGCCTCTATCACTCTGGAATTTTTTTATTCAATTGTTTCTCAATGTTGTCTTGTTTAGGTTGGATACAAATCCAGAAATGTCTGTTTTAGTGTGTGTGTGTGTGTGTGTGTGTGTGTGTGTGTGTGTGTGTAGGCAGCTGACCCTGGTGTGAACAGAGCCACTGTGTGAGACCACAGAGAGACCATTCTTCACTGTGACACAAACACACACTCTCTCTCGCTCTCTCTCTCTCTCTCATACACACACGCACACACACACACACACACGCATACACACTACACACTTGCAGCCATCCTCTCACCCCCCTCTCTCACTCTTAATTCGTCACATTCACTTATGCACACAAACACACATACAGAGGGAGCAAGAGAGTCATTTGCCATCGCTTCTCATTGTCCTACACTCACACTAATGCACACACACACACACACACACACACACACACACACACACAGTGACTTCGTCCCACCACATAATGACCCTTATTTCACCATGCTGACTGTGACTCACTGGTTCGGTCAGGAGACTGGAATGTCAAGCTCGATCACTTCAATGTATTTCACATTTAGAAAATTAAGTACACAGGTAAACTAAAAATAGACTGTAAAGTAATTGAGCTGGACGGGCTACATCACCTCAATTAGATTTTTTCAAGTGTTTTGCTGACAATGACCATTGTTTTCTCACATTAAATATCATTTCTGGTTCATTGCAATTTGTGACAGCAACAAACGTACATGAGTCAACCCTGTTACAACATATTCCTTTGACTGACATATGTTAAGGTTTACGTGGTACTATCATCACTGGGTGTGCTTATAGTCTTAAAGTAGCAGTGTGTAGGATTTAGGTGGATCTATTGGCAGATAAGAGATATAAAATTAGGATTTCATTAGTGTATAATTATCTGAAACCGAGGATTGTTGTGTTTTCTTTACCCTTGAATGAGCTCTTTATATCCAGATTTTACAAAAATAAACCCTCCATTGATCAAAAATGAATTTTAAAGAAACACAACTGAACTTGTTTGCGGGTCAAGGTGTCCTGTAAACAGTTTATAATGGTGGTTTGTGGTAGAATAGCTTCTTGGGCCGCAGTGGATTATTTCGCTACAGTACCACTAGTGCCCACTGTAAAAAATTGGAAGCAAGGCTGGGCCTGATCTAAGCCCCAAGGGAGTGCATGGGACTTTAAAGCTAATTTTGGTGGTGACCAAACAGTGGAATTCAACTCCAGAGTCCATTGTGTGATGCCACTGAGCCCGACAAACTCTATCCCATTGACTTAAATGTCATAAAAGATGTCTATAAATCAGTGGATACATTCTTTTGAGTGTCATAACCCCCACGACATGACATTGCAAATGATTTGCAATCTGTGACCTCATCTCTAGATGACAATAAATTCTACACACTGGCCCTTTAAATTACACAATCCAGTTAACAATGACATTAACTAGCTCAAATTAGCAAATGCTAAATCTCAGGACCAAAATGCAGCAGAACCTGTGTTTTTATCAACTAGTGCAGTAAAGTTAATTATTTATGGGTAAAATAATGAGTAAGTCATGAAGCAATGTGGTAATTTTACTTGAATTTGCAGGGTAATTTGGATCACAGTGGTAATGAGTATTGTGTGATGAGCAGTTATTCCAACAAAATGGTCCCACAAAAACATAGCCTAGCTGTAAGTGAAGTAGTCAGCACATGAAGATGGTCAAATGTAACACATATGGTGGGGGCTACTTACTGGAGTAAGCTAATGAAGTAAAATGAATGACTTACAACATGAAGGCATTGGCAGATTACTAGACTAATGGGCCCCTGTACACAAAAGGCCCCACCACCTCTACTACACAGGAGCAACACCTTGTGGTGTTTTTGCCTCTTATTTGTGTGGGGTTTGTGTCCCTCTCTAGTTGTCATGCATGTATTGGTTTTGTCTCTGTTTTGTTTTCATTTTGTGTCCCCTACTGGTTGTTTTGAGTCTCTTTGGGGTCAATGTGTGTCTCTGAGGTAATTGTGTGTCTTTTTTTTTTTTTGGTCAGTATCACTTTGTGGTCATTTTGCCTGTTTTTGAGGTTATTTTGTGATTTTTGTGACTTTTTAGTTCCTTTGCATCCCTTTGTGGTAATTTTCAGCTTTTCCCTGGTCAGCGCATATTAATTTGAGTGACAATTTGCAGGTGCAGAGGTGAAGCCTCTGGGGAGCCCAGGCACTTTGTGCCCCTGGGCCTGTGTCTGGTAGGCCCATTCAGTAATCCATCCTTTCATAATGGGGATACTGGAATAGCTATGAGACAATCACCTGCAAAATGTCCACTAAGGGCTCTGGGTAAGCTATTAAGTGATAATGGATGCCAGGGCAGTGTGTTTAGTGTAGTTAGTTACTGTAAGAGAAATGTGTACTAATGTGTGTGCAGTTTTCTGTCAGTTAATTTCAGTCTTAAATAATCATTGGCTGGCCTGGGAACACCTCGGGATCCCCCCGGGAAGAGCTGGACGAAGTGGCTGGGGAGAGGGAAGTCTGGGCTTTCCTGCTTAGGCAGCTGTCCCGCGACCAGACCTCGTCTAAGTGGAGAAGAAGGTGAAGGTGAATAATCATTTTTTAATTATATTAATATTCTTTAATATTATTTACTTACCACTGACTTTCATGGCATGGCTTCCTTCAGTGATATTTAGGGTAGAGTGATGACTGTGTTCTGAGTGAGAACTGAACTTTCCCCCCACAAAAGCACACATTTGTGGAGTTACATGTAGAAAGATTGCATAAATTCTAAATTTGTTCAATTTTTTTCAGTTAGCTGCTTATGGAGGGTATCTCTAGGGGGTAAGTGAAGCAAGAGTTCTTCCTTATCGTTTTTCTGGAGTCTTTGGATGTCAAGTTATCTGAGTGGCTTTAGGGGGAAAAAAATCAATTCTCATGAGCAAAACTCAAAAGTGTCAAGTAAAATGAAGTTAGGGTAAAAAGAGACATGCAAATTTCACAGTTAAGCATATATGTTTAATTGTAATTTTTAAGCATGAGGCAAAACAAAAACTAAGAAACAAATGAATAATGTGCGTTACAAAAACCCTCATTCAACGGAAACGGAAGCGAAACTTTCACAAGTCTAACCAACTTCCAAACCATGGATGTACTATAGTGAAGTTTCGAACACGCATTTAAAAACATATATTTATAGACAAATAACATTCAAAACCAGGCGTTATAGATGATAATGCATTACTATGTTTTGTAAAAAAAAAAAAAAAGAAAAAAAAGTTGTCTCATCTCGTCTCTTCGATAAAATAGAAATACAACCGCAAATCTTCAATATTGCACTGACCCGGTAGTAGAGGCCATTATTTTGAAAGGTGTTTCCGGAAGTGGTGTGTTTGAAGCTAACTCGCTTCACGCTGCTAGCCAAACTTCAGAATGAACCCGACAACAGACAAACCCGCTAGTTTGTAGAGGAGAAACTGTAACCGTCCATGTCTCGTCAACAAATATCAACACGCTGACAAACTAATTGACAGCAATGTCGAGAGAAAACACCACTCGAAGTTTGGACAGTATAGACCTCGCTGCTTTAAGAGTAAGTTGAAAAATGTTGTCTTGGCGTTTTAATGAATTGTTTGAGTAAACATTGGAGGATGTGGTGGGTGTTGCTTCAAACTTAACGGTTACGTTAAGTTTCAAGCAGCAACTTAACGTAACTTGAACGGTTTTGTTTTCTGTTGTCTAACGGTCGGCTCTCGCTTTATGTACTTTAAAAGAAACATTTATCGTCTCCTAACTGCGTGTAATGTGTAGAGAGCCTTATACCCTGTAACGTAAAGCTTTCTGTCTGCTCTGTGTCCTGTTTGGTGTAACTTTACAAGCTACAGTGTTTACACACAGGCTTTTGCTTTGGCTGCCCTGCTGAAAAGTTGACATGCAACAAGTGAAAGTCCAACAAAAGGAACTTTGTATTGACAGAAAACTTAGAAAATGCATTGTAGTTAGTGGCACTTTATTGTTTTAACCCAGTTCCCACAATTCTCACACTTAATAGCTAGTGTACTGTGATTTCATGCTAGTTTATGGAAAATGTCTTTGTCTACTTTTGTTGGTTATTAACACTACATTTATCATACATTCTTATAATATTACTAATCCTGTAGGAAATTACAATGTGCCTGGCTGACTTAAGTATGTTTGTTGTCATGTTAAGTGATTTTAGATGACATAGTCTTTGGGTTATAATATTTCTATATTCAGTGAAGCAAAGACCAATTAAATGACATTTTCAGTGATTTTCAAGCTGTAATTTTATTCCTTGTAGCTCACAGTGTTATCCACATTTGCAGTCCCACTTCCTCAGTCTCCATCCCAGCATAACATTGCATTGTTCTTCTCTATTTGCACACAGTCCTGAGTATATACACAGTTTTGCTTGGCATGAACCCGTTGCATTAAAACTTTGTTGAAATTGACCATTTTCTATACCCTGCGTCCTCTACTGGTGGTCCATGACCCCTAGGGGGTCCTCAGAGTTACTTCAACATATCAGAAGAATAGACAAATCAGTCTATTCATTAAAAAATAAAAACATGTTATTTACTGATTGATGTTAGGCTAACTGTTGCTGTGAATTCTTGTGCAGTCATGTTAACCAGTTAATACTAAATCACCGTGCAGCACTTGTTAGGTAACAGTTACGAACTATTGACACATATTGGCCAATTACTGTATTATTATACTACAGATACTCCTGTGAGCCACAATGGATTTCATAACTTTTTGTGCAAGACTGTGAAATACTTTCCACATCAGAAATGAACATGATATATAGATATATGAATCTGGCAATAACTTTTACTTTAATAGCTTAGTATTGTATGCATCATAAATAATTACATTTTGATATGGCATTTTGGGACACCCTACACAACGTGGTAGGCACAGTTAATTATGTAACCCAGTAACACATGTAGTAGCACTGTCTATCTTTCAGTGAATCAGTCCTTGGCCTGACAAATGTTGAAGACGTGTGTTCTGTACTGTCAGTTGTACACTGTTATTTTTGCCTGTAGTTCTGTCTGCTCAACTTTGTTCTCTGTTTTTGACTCAGCTCTTCTACCATTACGCATAGCATCACTACTCCTCAGTCCTGTTTTCTTTGTCTTAACCAAGTTATCTTTTTTGTCTAGGATCCAGCAGGTATCTTTGAGTTGGTGGAGGTGGTTGGCAATGGAACGTACGGTCAGGTGTACAAGGTGAGTACTCCCATCGTGATGCTTTTCTGTCCATTTTTACCATTTTACTTGGTGTTAGTTGCATGCATGGAAGAACATTAACACTGCTGCAAACTGTGACAATCATACAAACATTTGCACCTTGTTATGTTTCAATTTAAACATTGTTTACATGGTAGTCAGTCAAAAATGTATCAAAGGCTGCACACGGAAATCCTCCAGCAGTCTTGACATCTGCAGACACAGTTTATTACACTAACACGTCACTTCTGGTAAATCATTCTTTAGCTACTTTACTTCTAGTTAGTTAAAAGGAAAAAGAAGAGATTCTCAGCTGACTGAAATATCCTGTAGGT